>NC_133060.1:15000-182500 GCF_048771995.1 Taeniopygia guttata | reverse complement strand
TTGGGTTTTTGGGGTCTGATTTGTGATATTTTGGGCTCTGATTTGGGTTTTTGGGCTATTTTGGGCTCTGATTTGGGATATTTTGGGTCTGATTTGGGTTTTTGGGCTCTGATTTGGGTTTTTGGGCTATTTTGGGCTCTGATTTGGGATATTTTGGGTCTGATTTGGGTTTTTGGGCTCTGATTTGGGTTTTTGGGCTATTTTGGGCTCTGATTTGGGATATTTTGGGCTCTGTTTTGGGATATTTTGGGCTCTGATTTGGGTTTTTCGGATATTTTGGGGTCTGATTTGGGTTTTTGGGATATTTTAGGCTCTGATTTGGGTTTTTGGGATATTTTGGGCTCTGATTTGGGATATTTTGGGTCTGATTTGGGATATTTTGGGGTGTCGCAGGGCAGCAGAGGATGAAACTCTATGAACTGATCGTCAGCGGCTCCTACACCCCCCAGACCGTCCCCACGGGCAGCGGCAAAAACAGCGCAGAGAGCCCCGACACGGTGAGATTTTGGGGGAAATTCGGGGGGTTTGGGGCGATTTTGGGGAGTTTCAGGGGGCTGGGGGGCTGGGGGGACACGGTGAGAAAGGGGGGGGAGAGATTTTGGGGGGCTGGGAGGGGGTTTGGGGGGAATTGGGGGGAACATTGGGGGGTTTGGGGGCAATTTGGGGGGGTCTGGGGGCGATTTTGGGGGGGCTGGGGGGAAATTTGGGGGGTCTGGGGGCGATTTCGGGGGGGCTGGGGGGAAATTTGGGGGGTCTGGGGGGATTTCGGGGGGTCTGGGGGAGGCTTGGGGGGATTTCAGGGGAGAATTGGGGAGGATTTGGGGGGATTTAGGGGGTCTGAGGGGGGTCTGGGGGGAGTTTGGGGGGTCTGGGGGGAATTTCAGGGGGCGCGGGGGCGATTTCGGGGGGTCTGGGGGGAATTGGGGGAGAATTTGGGGGATTTGGGGGGATTTAGGGGATTTAGGGGGAAATTGGGGGGGATTTGGGGGGGTTTGGGGAGAATTGGGGAGGATTTTGGGGGATTTGGGGCGGGATTTCGGATTTAGTGGGAAATTGGGGGGATTTGGGGGGGGTTTGGGGAGAATTGGGGGAATTTGGGGGGATTTCAGGGGAGAATTGGGGGGGTTTGGGGGGAATTGGGGCAGATTTGGGGGGAAATTGGGGGGGTTTGGGGAGAATTGGGGAGGATTTGGGGGGATACGGAGGGGATTTGGGGTAATTTAGGGGGAAATTGGAGGGGATTTGGAGCAAATTCAGGAGGATTTGGGGGAATTTAGGGGGGAATTGGGGATTTGGAGGGAATTGGGGAGGATTTGGGGGGATTTAGGGGGAAATTGAGGGGATTTGGGGGGGTTTGGGGAGGATTTTGTTGTTTTTGGGGTTCCTGGGGGGGAATTTGAGGAAATTTTGGGGTGCCTGGGGTATTTCAGGGTTCCTGGGGGGGGGATTTCGGGGTGATTTTGGGTAATTTTGGGGCACCTGATGTGACTTTTGGGTAATTTTGGGGTGCCTGATGCGATTTTTGGGGTGATTTTGGTTGATTTTGGGTTCCTGGATGTGATTTTGGGGTGATTTGGGGTAATTTTGGGGTGATTTTGGGTAATTTTGGGGTGATTTTGGTTAATTTTGGGTTCCTGGATGTGATTTTGGGGTGATTTGGGGTAATTTTGGGGTGATTTTGGGTAATTTTGGGGTGATTTTGGTTGATTTTGGGGTGCCTTATGTGATTTTGGTTAATTTTGGGGTGATTTGGGGTAATTTTGGGGTGCCTGATGCGGTTTTTGGGGTGATTTTGGTTAATTTTGGGTAATTTTGGTTAATTTTGGGGTGATTTTGGTTAATTTTGGGGTGATTTTGGTTAATTTTGGGGTGATTTGGGGTAATTTTGGGGTGCCTGATGCGGTTTTTGGGGTGATTTTGGTTAATTTTGGGTAATTTTGGTTAATTTTGGGGTGATTTTGGTTAATTTTGGGGTGATTTTGGTTAATTTTGGGGTGATTTTGGTTAATTTTGGGGTGATTTGGGGTAATTTTGGGGTGCTGATGTGATTTTGGGGTGATTTTGGTTGATTTTGGGTTCCTGGATGTGATTTTGGAGTGATTTTGGGTAATTTTGGGGTGATTTTGGTTAATTTTGGGGTGCCCGATGCGATTTTGGGGTAATTTCGGTTATTTTTGGTTAATTTTGGTAATTAATTTCGGGGTGCCTGATGTGATTTTGGGTTGATTTTGGTTAATTTTGGTTAATTTTGGTAATTAATTTCGGGGTGCCCCCTCCCCCAGCCGCCCCCCCCGGCCGACCCCCCCCGGCGCCGCCCCTCGGCCGAGGGCCCCTTCGCCCCTCCCCCACCCCCGGGGGGCAGCGCGACCCCCCAGGACGGGGGTGGGGGAGGGGCCGGGGGGGGCTTCGGGCCCTTCGCCCCTCCCCCACCGCCACCCCCCTTCGGGGCCTTCGCCGACGGGAGCCCCTCCCCCTACGGCAGCAGGTGAGGCGGATTTTGGGGTCTTTTGGGGGATTTTGGGGATTTTTGGGATTTTGGGGGGGTTTGGGGGGATTTTGGGGGGTTTTGGGGGGGATTTGGGGGGAATTGGGGGGATTTGGGGGGAATTCGGGGGGATTTTGGGGGGATTTTTGGGATTTTGGGGGGAATTTGGGGGGAATTGGGGGGGAATTGAGGGTTTTGGGGGGGGTTTTGGGTTTTGGGGGGATTCGGGATTTTGGGGAGGATTTTGGATTTTTTGGGGAATTTCCCAGATATTTTTTTGAATTTCTCTGATTTTCGGGGGGATTCACCAGATTTTTTGGGGTTTTTTTCCAATTTTTTCTGGTGGGATTTCCCCTGTTTCTTGTGGGGTTTCCCAGATTTTTTGGGGGGGATTTTCCCAATTTTTTGTGGGGCTTTTTTCTCGATTTTTAGGGGGATTTCCCTCATTTATTAGGGGGATTTCCCTGATTTTTTTGCGTGGGATTTTCCCGATTTTTGGAGGGATTTCCCCCATTTTTTGAGAACTTTCTCAATTTTTTATGGGATTTGCCCAATTTTTTTTTTTTTTTTGAAATTTCCCTTATTTTTTGGGGTGGATTTCCCCGAATTTTTGGGGATGGATTTCCCCAGTTTTTTTGGGGTGGATTTCCCCAGTTTTTTTGGGGTGGATTTCCCCAATTTTTGGGGTTGATTTCCCCAATTTTTGGTGGGATTTCCCCAATTTTTGGGGTTGAATTTCCCCAATTTTTGGGGTTGATTTTCCCAATTTTTGGGGTGGAATATCCCCAATTTTTGGGTGTAGATTTCCCCAATTTTTGGGGTTGATTTCCCCAATTTTTGGGTGTAGATTTCCCCAATTTTTGGGGTTGATTTCCCCAATTTTTGGGGGGAATTTCCCCCATTTTCGGTGGGGAGTTTCCCCAATTTTGGGGTTGATTTCCCCAATTTTTGGGGTGGATTTCCCCAATTTTTGGGACGGGGGTTCCCCAATTTTGGGGTTTGATTTTCCCAGTTTTTTGGGGTGGAATTTCCCCAATTTTTGGGGTTGATTTCCCCAATTTTCGGGGTCTCACTGACCGCCCCTCCCCCTCTCCCCTTCCAGGCTCCCCTTCCCCCCGGACCCCTTCCCCTCCCCCCGCCGCCCCCCGGAGGGGGGTGGGGGAGTCCCGGGGGGCTCCTTCCCCTCCCGCCGCGCCCCTCCCCCACCCCCACCCCCTCCCCCACCCCCTCCCCCCTCGGGGGGCTCCTTCCTGCCCTTCCCCCCCCTCCCCCCACCCCCTCCCTGCCTCCCCCTTCTTCCCCTCCCCCGCCCTCCCCCTTCTTCCCCTCCCCCCGGGGGGCTCCCCCTGCCCCGCCCCCGCCCGGGGGGGGTCCCCGGCCCCCGAGGGGACCCCCGAGAGTGTCCCCTTCGCCCCCCACCCCAGCCTGGACTCGCGCATCGAGGCGCTGCTGAAGGAGCAGCGCTCCCACTTCTTCCCCGCCCCCACCCCCCACGAGGAGGAGGAGGAGGGTGGGGGAGGGGCGGGGGAGGAAGGCCCCCCCACCCCCACCCCCCCCAAACCCCCCCGCACCCCGCCCAGCCCCCCCCCCGCCGATGGGGAGGGGGAGGGGCCCGGGGAGCCCCCCCAGGAGGGGCCCGGGGGGGTCCCCGAAGAGCCCCCGGAGCCCCCCCGGGGTGGGGGAGGGGAGGGAGGAGCCCCCCCGAGCCCCCGACCCAACGGGCAGGAGAGGGTGAGTGGGGGAGGGGGCTTGGGGGGGGTTTGGGGGGGATTTGGGGGGGGATTGGGGGAGGTTTGGGGGGGTTTGGGGGGGTCTGGGGGGTTTTAGGGAGGCTTGGGGGGGGATTTGAGGGGTTTTGGGGAGGATTCGGGGGGGTTTGGTGGGATTTCGGGGGGTTTTGGGGAAATTTGGGGGGGTTGGGGGAAATTTTGGGGGATTTGGGGGGATTTGGGGAGGCTTGGGGGAGGTTTGGGGGGTTTTAGGGAGGCTTGGGGGGGGATTTGAGGGGTTTTAGGGGGATTTTGGGGGATTTGGGGAGGCTTGGGGGAGGTTTGGGGGGGGTTTGGGGGGTTTTAGGGAGGCTTGGGGGGGATTTGAGGGGTTTTGGGGAGGATTTGGGGGGGTTTGGGTGGGTTTGGGGGGTTTTGCGGAGGATTTGGGAAAATTTGGGGGGATTTTGGGGGGGATTTGGGGAGGTTTGGGGGGTTTTTGGGAGGCTTGGGGGGGATTTGAGGGGTTTTGGGGAGGATTCGGGGGGTTTTGGGTGGGTTTGGGGGGTTTAGGGGGGATTTTGAGGGGTTTTGGGGAGGCTTGGGGGGTTTGCGGGGAGGATTTGGGGGGTTCTGGGGGGGTTTGGAAGGATTTGAGGGGGTTTGGGGAAATTTTGGGGGGCTTTGGGGAGGCTTGGGGGGGTTTGGGGAGGTTTTGGGGGCAGTTCGGAAGGATTTGGGGAGGCTTGGGGAAATTTTGGGGAGATTTGAGGGGGTTTTGGGGAAATTTGGGGGGATTTAGGAGGCTTTGGGGAGGCTTTGGGGAGACTTGGGGGAGGATTTGGGGGGTTCTGGGGGGATTTGAGGGGGTTTGGGGAGGTTTTGGGGGGAATTGAGGGGGTTTTGGTGTGATTTGGGGTGGTTTGGGTGGTTTTTTGGGGGTTTTCGGGGTCATTCGGGCCATTTTCAGGTCAATGTAGCCCATTTTGGGGTGGTTTGGGCCATTTTGGGGTTGATTTGGGCCGTTTTTTGCAGTTTTTTGGGGTGATTCGGGCTGTTTTGGGGTGATTTGGGCCATTTTTGGGGTGATTTTTCCCATTTTGGGGTGATTCGGGCCGTTTTTGGGTTGATTTGTGTGGTTTTTTGCAGTTTTTTGGGGTGATTTGGGCTGTTTTTTGGGGTTATTTGGGCTGGTTTTTGGGGTAATTCGGTCTGTTTTGGGGTAACCTCCCATCTGGGGGTGCCCCCAGCCCCATTTCACCCCATTTTTCCCCCATTTTCAGACCTCCTCGGGGGAGGACATGGAAATCTCCTCCGACGACAACAGCGACGCCCCCCACGCCCCTCCCCCACTGCCGCCCTCCCCCTTCCCGGAGCCCCCTCCCCCTCCCCCCTCCTTCCCGCCCCCTCCCCCCCCCCAGCCCCTCATGGCCGTGCCCCTCCCCCCGCGCCCCCTCCCCGATTTCGGGGGGTCCCCCCCGGCGCTGTTGGAGCTTTTGGGGCGTCCGGGGGGGCGCTGGGGGGGGGTCCCCACCCCCCTCCCGCTGCTGAGCCGCCTCCGCGCCCCCAAATCCGCCTTTGGGGGGGGGGGAGGGGGCGGGGGGGGCGCCCCCTTCGCCCCTCCCCCACCGCCCCACTTCGCCCCTCCCCCGCCCCCCCGCTTCCCGCCCCCTCCCCCGCCCTTCGAGCCCCCCACGGCCGAGGAGAGACCCCCGGGGACGGACCCCCCGGCGCCCCCCGCGCCCCCCGAGCCCCCCGGGCCCGTGGAGGGGGTCCTGGCGGCGCTGGTGCAGGAGATGAAGGCCACGATGCAGCGCGACCTCAACCGGAAAATGGTGGAGAACGTGGCCTTCCGCGCCTTCGACGCGTGGTGGGAGCGCAAGGAGGAGCAGCTCAAGGTGGGCAAAAATCTCACCCAAATCTGACCCAAATCTGGGCAAAATCAGCCCAAAATCAGCCCAAAATCTGAGCAAAATCTGAGCAAAATCAGCCCAAAGTCTGACCAAAATCTGACCCAAATCTGACCCAAATCTTCGACGCGTGGTGGGAGCGCAAGGAGGAGCAGCTCAAGGTGGGCACAAAATCTGAGCCAAATCGGGGCAAATATGACCCAAAATCAGCCCAAAATCTGGGCAAAACCAGCCCCAAATCAGCCCAAAATCTGAGCAAAATCAGCCCAAAATCTGACCCAAATCAGCCCAAAATCTGACCTAAATCTGACCCAAAATCTGAGCAATACCTTCGACGCGTGGTGGGAGCGCAAGGAGGAGCAGCTCAAGGTGGGGAAAAAATCTGACCCAAATCTGGACAAATATGACCCAAAATCAGCCCAAAATCTGAGCAAAATCAGCCCAAAGTCTGACCAAAATCTGACCCAAATCTGACCCAAATCTTTGACGCGTGGTGGGAGCGCAAGGAGGAGCAGCTCAAGGTGGGCACAAAAGATGGGCAAAATCTCACCCAAATCTGGGCAAAATCAGCCCAAAATCTGGGCAAAATCTGAGTAAAACCAGCCCAAACTCTGACCCAAATCTGGGCAAAATCAGCCCAAGATCTGCTTTAAAATCTGACCCAAATCCGAGCAAAATCGGAGCCAAATCTGAGCAAAACCTGAGCAAAACCAGCCCAAAATCTGAGCAAAATCAGCCCAAAATCTGAGCAAAATCAGCCCAAAATCTGAGCAAAATCTGCTTTAAAATCTGCGCAAAACCAGCCCAAACTCTGACCCAAACCTGAGCAAAATCTGACCCAAATCTGACCCAAACCAGCCCAAAATCTGCTTTAAAATCTGACCAAAACCTGACCCAAAATCTGACCAAAACCAGCCCAAAATCTGCTTTAAAACCTGTCCCTGAACCTGACCCAAAATCTGACCCAAATCTGACCCAAAATCTGACCAAAATCTGACCCAAATCTGACCCAAATCTTCGACGCATGGTGGGAGTGCAAGGAGGAGCAGCTCAAGGTGGGGCACAAAGCTGAGCAAAATCTGAGCAAAATCAGCCCAAAATCAGCCCAAAATCAGCCCAAAATCTGAGCAAAATCTGAGCAAAACCAGCCCAAAATCTGACCAAAACTGCCCTGAAATCTGCTGCGGAACCAGCCCAAAATCTGAGCAAAACCAGCCCAAAATGTGCTTTAAAATCTGACCAAAAACCAGCCCAAAATCTGACCAAAACCAGCCCAAAATCTGCTGTGGAACCTGACCCAAATCTGACCCAAACCCCCCATTTTCCCCCCAAACCCCCCGTTTTTCCCCCAAACCCCCCATTTTCCCCCTGATTTTGCCCCCCTGACCCCCCCATTTTGCCCACCTGACCCCCGCTGTCGCCCCCCTGACCCCAATTTTGCCCCCCTGACCCCCCAATTTTGCCCGCAGCCCTTCCAGTCGGGCCGGGGCCGTGAGGAGGCCCCGAGGCCGAAGGAGCCGCCCCCCGCCCTCCTCTCCCTCTCCCTCGTGGACTGGGCCCGGGGAGGGGGCGCGGGGCTGCGGGGCGCCCTCCGGCTGCCCTCCTTCAAGGTGCCCGTTTGGGGGGTCCTGGGGGGGTCTGGGGGGTCTTGGAGGGGATTTTGGGGGTCTTGGAGGAGATTTGGGGGGTCTTGGAGGGGATTTTGGGAGGTCCTGGGGGGGTTTGGGGGGGTTTGGGGGATCCTGGAGGGGATTTGGGGGTGTTAGAGGGGATTTTGGGGGGTCTTGGAGGGGATTTGGGGGGGTTTGAGGGGGTTGGAGGGGATTTTGGGGGGGATTTGGGGGTCTTGGAGGGGATTTTGGGGGGGTTTGGGGGGTCCTGGGGAGGTTTGGGGGACCCTGGAGGGGATTTTGGGGGGTCCTGGGTGGGTCTGGAGGGGATTTGGGGATCTTGGAGGGGATTTTGGGGGGGATCTGGGGGTCCGGAAGGGGATTTGGGGGGGATCTGGGGGGCTTTGGGGGGGATCTGGGGGGTCTTGGAGGGGATTTGGGGGGTCCTGGGTGGGTCTAGGGGGGATTTGGGGGGTCCTGGGGGGCTTTGGGGGGTCCTGGGTGGGTCTAGGGGGGATTTGGGGGGTCCTGGGGGGCTTTGGGGGGGATTTATGGGTCTTGGAGGGGATTTTGGGGGGTCCTGGGTGGGTCTGGGGAGGATCTGGAGGGGATTTGGGTGGCCCTTGGGGAGATTTGGGGAGAATTGGGGGGTCCTGGGGGGCTTTGGGGAGTCTTGGAGGGGATTTGGGGGGTCTTGGAGGGGATTTGGGGAGTCCTGAAGGGGATTTTGGGGGGGCCTGGGTGGGTCTGGGGGGGTCCTGGGGGGGGTTGGGGGGTCTTGGAGGGGATTTTGGGGGGTCCTGGGTGGGTTTGGGGGTCTTGGAGGGGATCTGGGGAGTCCTGAAGGGGATTTTGGGGGGTCCTGGGCGGGTTTGGGGGGGTTCTGGAGGGGATTTGGGGGTCTTGGGGGGGGATTTGGGGGTTCTGGGGGGGATTTGGGGGTCCCGGGGGGCTTTGGGGTGCTGGGTGTCCCTTTTTGGGGCGGGTCTGGGGGATTTCGGGGTTCTTTTTTCTCCCTTTTTTCATTTTTTCCCATTTTTCCCCATTTTTCCCCATTTTCCCGCAGGTGAAGCGGAAAGAGCCGTCGGAGCTGAACGAGGGGGGGGAGGAGAAGCGCCCCCGACCCCCCACCCCCCCCGAGGAGGATGAGGATGGTGAGACCCCTCCCCAAAACCCCCAAAAAACCGCTAAAAAACCCCAAAAACCCCTATAGATACCCCCCAAAAACCCAAAAAACCCAAAAAACACCCCAAAAAACACCCCAAAAAACCCCAAAAACCCCTTTAGATACCCCCTAAAAACCCCAAAAACCCCAACCCCCCCAAAAACACCCCAAAACCCCCTTTAGATATGCCCTAAAAACCCCAAAAAACCCAAAAAAACACCCCAAATCCCCCAAAAAACTGCTAAAAAACCCCAAAAACACTTTAGATACGCCCTAAAAACTCCAAAAACCCCAAACCCTCCTCAAAAAAACCCCAAAAACCCCAACCCCCCAAAAAACCACCCCAAAAAAACCCCCAAAAAACACCCCAAAACCCGCTACTAAACCCCAGAAAACCCCCAAGAAACCACATAAACCCCCCCCCAAAAAGAATCCTAAATAGCCAAAAACTACCCCTAAAAATCCTCTAAAAAAACAAGAAAAAATCCCCCAAAAAAATCCCAAAAAAAACCCCTAAAAATTCTCCAAGTAACCCCAAAAAATCCTCCTAAAAACCACCAAAAAAAACCCCCAAAAAATCCCTAAAAAAGCTCCAAAAATCTCCCGGAAACCCCTAAAAAACCGCAAAAACCCCTTTAGATACCCCCGAAAAACCCCAACCCCCCCCAAAAAACACCCCAAAAAACACCCCAAAACCCACTAATAACCCCCAGAAAACCCCCAAGAAACCACAAAAAAAACCCCCCAAAAAAAAAACCCTAAATACCCAAAAAGTACCCAAAAAAATACCCTAAAAAACGAAGGAAAAAAAATCCCTAAAAAACTCCAAAAAAACCCTAAAAATCCTTCAAAGAAACCCCTAAAAATCCTCTAAAAAACCAAGAAAAAAAATCCCTAAAAAACCCCAAAAAAACCCCTAAAAATCCTCCAAGAAACCCCAAAAAATCCTCCAAAAAACCGCAAAAAATCCTCCTAAAAACCCAAAAACCCCCTGAAAAAACCCGCAAAAAACCCGCAAAAAACCCCAAAAAACCCACAAAAAATCCCCCGAACCACCCCAAAAAAAACCCCAAAAAACCCCAAAAACCCCAAATTTCCCCGAATTTGCCCCAAAGCAGAGAAGGAGCCGCCGCGCGCCGCGGAGGGCCCCAGAAAGCGCCGGAAACTGTTCCGGTTGGACAGCGAAGGGGAAGAGGCGTCCGAAGAGTCCTCCTCGGCCAAGGTGGGACCCCCCCCGATTTTGGGGACCCCCCCCCGAATTTTGGGGCCCCCCCCCGAATTTTGGGGCCCCCCCCCCCGGATTTTGGGAACCCCCCCCGTGTTTTGGGGATGGGTTTTGGGGACCCCCCCCCCGTGTTTTGGGGACCCCCCTGTGTTTTGGGGCCCCCCACGAATTTTGGGCCCCCCCCCCCGGATTTTGGGGACCCCCCCCCGGATTTTGGGGACGCCCCCCGATTTTGGGGCCCCCCCCCCGAATTTTGGGGCCCCCCCCCCCGAATTTTGGGGCCCCCCCCCCCGAATTTTGGGAACCCCCCCCGTGTTTTGGGGATGGGTTTTGGGGGACCCCCCCCCGTGTTTTGGGTACCCCCCCCGTGTTTTGGGGCCCCCCCCCCGAATTTTGGGAACCCCCCCCGTGTTTTGGGGATGGGTTTTGGGGACCCCCCCCCCGGATTTTGGGGCCCCCCCCCCGATTTTGGGGACCCCCTGACCCCCCGTGACCCCCAAAGGAGGAAGAGGAGGAGGAGGAGGAGGAGGACGAGGCCGAAGCGCAGAGGAGGAGGAGGAGGAGGAGGAGGAGGAAGGGGGAGGGGCCCCCCCCACCCCCCCGGGGACCCCCCCGGCCCGGCCCAGGTGAAGGTTTGGGGACATTTTCGGGGATTTTGGGACATTTTGGGGGGATTTGGGACATTTGGGACATTTTCGGGTCATTTGGGCCATTCGGGGACATTTTGGGGGGACTGGGGGACATTTTGGGGGGATTTGGGCCATTCGGGGACATTTTGGGGACATTTGGGGACATTTGGAGACATTTTGGGACATTTGGGGACATTTGGGGGTTGGGGACATCGAGGGGACCCCCCCGGCCGGGCCCGGGTGAGGGGTTTGGGGACGTTTGGGGACATTTTGGGTCATTTTGGGTCATTTTGAGTCATTTGGGGACATTTGGGGGAATTTGGGGACTTTGGGGGACGTTTGGGGGATATTTTGGGGGGGTTGGGGACATTTTTGGGGGGATTGGGGAGATTTTGGGGTTTGGGGACATTTGGGGACGTTTTGGGGGCATTTGGGGACATTTTGGGGATATTTTGGGGGGGTTGGGGACATTTTTGGGGGGCTGGGGACATTGGGGGGGTGGGGACATTGGGGGTTTGGGGACATTTTGGGTCATTTCGGGTCATTTGGGGACATTTGGGGACATTTGGGTCATTTGGGACCATTTTGGGTCATTTCGGGTCATTTGGGACCGTTTTGGGACATTTCGGGTCATTTGGGGACATTTGGGGATGTTTTGGGGACATTTTAGGAATATTTGGGGATATTTTGGGAATATTTGGGGACATTTTTGGGGGGTTTGGGGTCACTGTGGGGGGCGCAGGGGGGTGACCCCACTGTTGTCACTGCAGAGGAGGAGGAGGAAGAGGAAGAAGAGGAAGAAGAGGAAGAAGAGGAGGAGGAGGAGGAGGAGGAGGAGGAGGAAGAGGCTGAAGGCTCCTCCAAACTGTCGCCGTTCGAGGGGGGAGGGGACAGCAGCTCCTCCTCCCCGCGGCCTTCGTCCTCACCCTCCTCATCCTCATCCTCCTCATCATCATCATCATCATCATCATCATCATCCTCCGAGGACGAGGCCGAAGAGCCGCCGGAGCCGCCGCGGCCGCCCTCCCCCAAACCGGGTAAGTACCGCCCCAATTTCCCCAAAATTCGGGGCGAATATCCCAAAATTCGAGGTGGATATCCCAAATTTGGGGTGAATCTCCCAAATTTCGGGGTGGAGCTCCCAAATTCTGGGTTTAATATCCCAAATTTTGGGGTGAATCTCCCAAAATTCGGAGTGAATCTCCCAAATTTCGGGGTGAATCTTTCAACTTTTGGGGTGGATCTCCCAAATTTTGGGGTGGATATCCCAAATTTCGGGGTGAATATCCCAAAATTCAAGTTAATCTCCAAAATTTTGGGGTGAATCTCTCAAATTTCGGGGTGAATATCCCAAATTCGGGGTGGATCTCCCAAAATTCGGGGTGAATCTCCCAAATTTCAGTGTGGATCTCCCCAAATTTCGGGGTGAATATCCCAAAATTCGGGGTGGATCTCCCAGATTTCGGGGTGAATCTTTCAACTTTTAGGGTGGATCTCCCAAATTTCGGGGTGAATATTTCAAATTTTGGGGTGAATCTCCCAAATTTTGGGGTGAATCTCCCAAATTTCGGGATCCCCCCGCTGACCCCCCCCTTTTCTCCCGCAGCCCCTCCCCCGCCGCCGCCGCGCCCCTCCTCGCCCATCCCGCTGCTGCCGCCCCCCAAAAAACGCCGAAAGGCCGAAGAGCCGCCCCCCGCCCCCCCACAACCACCCCCCCCGAGCCCCCCGAGCCCCCCGAGCCCCCCCAAACCCCCCACGCCCCTCCCCCGGCGCCGCGAGCCCCCCGCCCGCCCCCCGGTGCCGCCGCCGCGGTTGGTGGCGAACCTCCCGGCCGATCACGCGTCGCTGGTGAAGAGCTGCGCCGACACCTCCACCAACACCACCAACGCCACCGACGGGGGTCCCGCGCGACGCCCCCCGCCCCGGCGCCCGCCCCGCGCCGCCGCCGAGCACCTCGGGGCCTCCTCGCTGCTGGAGCTGTCCCGCGGCGCGCACAGCGCCCCCCGCAGGAGCCCCCAGCGCGGCGTTGGCGGCGATTTGGCGGTGTTGGCGGCCATCGCTCTCGATGACACCGACACCGACGCGCCGCCGGTGCTGCTGGAGCACAACTACGCCAAAACGCCGCCGGCCGCGCCCGCCGGGCACGCGCCGTGCCTGGAGGAGGTGCTGGAGGCGCCCGAGGAGGTGGTGGCGGAGCTGCCGCCGGTCGGCGGCACCGACAGCGACGCGGCGGTTCCGTCGGCGGTTCCGCCGCGGCGCAAACGGCACCGACCGCCGCCGCCGTCATCATCATCATCATCATCATCGAGTGACAGCGACAGCGACAGCGACAGCAGCGAGGGCGGCGCGCGGCGGTGGCTGCGGCCCCGTGGTGGCGGCACCGCGCCGGTGGCACCGGTGGCCTTCGCGCCGCGCAGCGAGTTCGAGCAGATGACGATCCTGTACGACATCTGGAGCGCCGGGCTGGACGCCGAGGACGCGCGGTTCCTGCGGGTCACCTACGAGCGGCTGCTGCAGCAGGACGGCGCCGCCCATTGGCTCAACGACACCCACTGGGTGCCCCACACCGATATCCTGACGGGGCTGCGGGTGGGGAGTGGGTGGGGACACTGGATTGGGTGTTGGGGACACAAAAATGGGTGTTGGGGATATTGGGATGGGCGTTGGGGACATTGGAATGGGCGTTGGGGACATTGGGATGGGTGTTGGGGACATTGGGATGGGCACTGGAGACATTGAATGGGTGTTGGGGACATTGGGATGGGCGTTGGGGACGTTGGATTGGGTGTTGGGGACGTTGGGATGGGCGTTGGGGACACTGGATTGGGTGCTGGGGACACAAAAATGGGTGTTGGGGACATTAAATGGGTGTTGGGGACGTTGGATTGGGCGTTGGGGACATTGGGATGGGCGTTGGGGACATTGGGACGGGTGTTGGGGACATTGGAATGGGCGTTGGGGACACTGGGACGGGTGTTGGGGACATTGGGATGGGCGTTGGGGACATTGGAATGGGCGTTGGGGACATTGGAATGGGCGTTGGGGACACTGGGACGGGTGTTGGGGACATTGGAATTGGCGTTGGGGACATTTGGATGGTTGTTGAGGACACAGGAATGGGCGTTGAGGACACAGGGATGGGCACTGGGGACACAAGGGTGGCACTGGGGACACCAAGATGGGTGTTGGGGACATTGGGATGGGCGTTGGGGACGTTGGAATGGGTGTTGGGGACACAAAAATGGGTGTTGGGGACATTGAATGGGTGTTGGGGACATTGGGATGGGCGTTGGGGACATTGGAATGGGCGTTGGGGACATTGGAATGGGCGTTGGGGACATTGGGATGGGTGTTGGGGACATTGGGATGGGCACTGGAGACATTGAATGGGTGTTGGGGACATTGGGATGGGCGTTGGGGACACTGGATTGGGTGCTGGGGACACAAAAATGGGTGTTGGGGACATTGGATGGGTGTTGGGGACACTGGATTGGGTGCTGGGGACACAAAAATGGGTGTTGGGGACATTGGAATGGGCGTTGGGGACACTGGGACGGGTGTTGGGGACATTGGAATGGGCGTTGGGGACACAAAAATGGGTGTTGGGGACACTGGAGTGGGGGTTGGGGACACTGGAGTGGGGGTTGGGGACACTGGAGTGGGTGTTGGGGACATTGGATGGGTGTTGGGGACATTGGAATGGGCGTTGGGGACATTGGGATGGGCGTTGGGGACGTTGGATGGGTGTTGGGGACATTGGATGGGCGTTGGGGACGTTGGATGGGTGTTGGGGACACAATGGTGGCACTGGGGACACCAAAATGGGCATTGGGGACACAAGGGTGGCACTGGGGACACAAAGATGGGCGTTGGGGACATTGGGATGGGCGCTGGGGACATGGGGATGGCCATTGGGGACATTGGAATGGCCATTGGGGACATTGGATGGGATTTGGGGACATTGGAATGGACCTTGGGGATATTGGATGGGTGTTGGGGACATTGGATGGTTGTTGAGGACACAAGGGTGGCACTGGGGACACCAAGATGGGCTTTGGGGACACGGGGATGTGCACTGGGGACACAAGGGTGACATCGGGGACATTTGGATGGTTGTTGAGGACACCAAGATGGGCATTGGGGACACAAGGGTGGCACTGGGGACACAGGGATGGGTTTTGGGGACACCAAGATGGGTGTTGGGGACATTGGATGGGCATTGGGGGACACAAAGATGGGCACTGAGAACATTGGATGGGCATTGGGGACACAGGGATGGGCCCTGGGGACACCAAGATGGGTGTTGGGGACCCAAGGGTGGCATTGGGGACATTGGATGGGCACTGGGGACACAGGGATGGGCATTGGGGACATTTGGATGGTTGTTGAGGACACAAGGGTGGCACTGGGGACCCAAGGGTGGCTCTGGGGCCCCAAGGGTGCCATCGGGGACACATGGATGGGCTCTGGGGACCCAAGGGTGCCATCGGGGACATTGGAATGGGTGTTGGGACACTGGATGAGCTCTGGGGACACAAGGGTGCCATCGGGGACACCAAGATGGGTGTTGGGGACATTGGGATGGGAGTTGGGACATTTGGGTGGTTGTTTGGGACACCAAGATGGTTGTTGAGGACATTGGAATGGGCATTGGGGACATTAAATGGGTGTTTGGGACATTGGAATGGGCATTGGGGACATTGGGATGGGTGTTGGGGACATTGGGATGGGTGCTGGGACATTTGGGTGGTTGTTTGGGACACAAAGATGGGCATTGGGGACACAGGGATGAGTTTGGGGACATTGAATGGGCCCTGGGGCCCCAAGGGTGCCATGGCTGTCCCGTTGTCCCTTGACGCGCTCACTGACGCGCGCGGGCAGCCCGCGGCGCCGGCGCCGGTGGCCGGAGAGCCGCGAGCACCGGACGGGCAGCGCCCGCAGCGAGGGCTACTACCCCATCAGCCGGCGCGAGAAGGCGCGCTACCTGCGGCCCTGCCCCGCGCCGCGCCCCGACCCCGACGCGCCCGACGCACAGGTGAGCCCCGGGACGTCCCCACGGTGTCCCCGATGTCACCGCGGTGTCCCCACGCTGTCACCGCCCGCAGGGCCCCAACCGCGTCCTGTCGGAGCGCCGCTCGGAGCAGCGGCGGCTGCTCAGCGCCATCGGCGCGGCCGCGCTGCCGGACAGCGACCTGCTCAAGCTCAACCAGCTCAAGGTGGGTCCCGGTGGCGGCTCCGGGGTGGCGCGGTGTCACTGCGGTCACACCGGTGTCACTGGGTGTCCCCGGCACCGGTGACGTGTCCCCGTGTGCCGTCCTCGTGTCCCCCTCTTGTCCCCGTGTCCCCCCGTGTCCCCCCGTGTCCCCCCGTCCCATCCCCGTGTCCCCATGTCCCCGTGTCCCCCTGTGCCACCCCCGTGTCCCCCCCATGTCCCTGTGACCCCCCATGTCCCTGTGAACCCCATGCCATCCCCGTGACCCCCCCATGTCCCTTTGTCCCCCCGTGCCATCCCCATCCCTGGTGACACGTCTCCATGTCCCCCGTGTGCCATCCCTGTGTCCCTTTGTCCCCCCATGCCATCCCCATGTCCCCATGTCCCCACCGTGTCCCCCTGTGTCCCTTTGTCCCTCCATGCCATCCCCATGTCCCCCCGTGTCCCTGTGGCCCCCCATGTCCCTGTGTCCGCTGTGCCATCATCACATCCCCGTGTCCCCCTGTGTCCCTTTGTCCCCCCCATGTCCCCCCTGTGACCCCCCATGTCCCTGTGACCCCCGTGTCCCCCCCGTGTCCCTTTGTCCCCGTGTGCCACCCCTGTGTCCCTTTGTCCCCCCGTCCCCATCCCCGTGTCCCCGGTGCCATCCCCGTGTCCCCCCGTGTCCCTTTGTCCCCCCCATGTCCCCCTGTGCCATCCCCGTGTGCCATCTCCGTGTCCCCCCCCATGTCCCTGTGACCCCCGTGTCCCCCCCGTGTCCCTTTGTCCCCATGTGCCACCCCCGTGTCCCCGTGTGCCACCCCTGTGTCCCTTTGTCCCCCTGTGCCATCCCCATGTCCCCATGTCCCCCTGTGCCATCCCCATGTCCCCATGTCCCCCCGTGCCACCCCCGTGTCCCCCCCGTGTCCCTTTGTCCCCATGTGCCACCCCCATGTCCCCATGTCCCTCTGTGCCATCCCCGTGTCCCCCCCGTGCCATCCCTGTGTCCCCCATTGTGTCCCCCCCGTGCCATCCCTGTCCCCATTTCCCCCATCGTGTCCCCCTGTGCCACCCCCGTGTCCCCCCATGTCCCCCCGTGCCGTCCCCATGTCCCCCATCGTGTCCCCCCGTGCCCTCCCCGTGTCCCCCTGTGTCCCCCCATGTCCCCTCGTGTCCCTTTGTCCCCATGTGCCATCCCCGTGTCCCCCTGTGCCATCCCCATGTCCCCCCATGCCATCCCTGTGTCCCCCCGTGTCCCTGTGACCCTCCATGTCCCTGTGACCCCCGTGTCCCCCGTGTCCCTGTGACCCCCCCATGTCCCCGGTGCCACCCCCGTGTCCCCCCCGTGTCCCTTTGTCCCCATGTGCCACCCCCTGTCCCCCCCTGTCCCTGTGTCCCCCCCGTGTCCCTGTGTCCCCGGTGCCACCCCTTTTGTCCCCATTTCCCCGTGTCCCCGGTGCCACCCCCGTGTCCCCCGTGTCCCTGTGACCCCCCCGTGTCCCCGGTGCCACCCCTGTGTCCCCCCTTTGTCCCCCCAGTTCCGGAAGAAGCGTCTCCGCTTCGGCCGCAGCCGCATCCACGAGTGGGGTCTGTTCGCCATGGAGCCCATCGCGGCCGACGAGATGGTCATCGAGTACGTGGGCCAGAACATCCGCCAGGTGCGTGTCCCATCAGTGTCCCCACGGTGTCCCCAAGGTGTCATCGGGGCCATCGGTGTCCCCACGGTGTCCCCAAGGTGTCCCCAGGGTCATCAGTGTCCCCTCGGTGTCCCCAAGGTGTCCCCGTGGTGTCCCCAGGGCCATCAGTGTCCCCACGGTGTCCCTGCAGTGTCCCCAGGGCCATCGGTGTCCCCACAGTGTCCCATCAGTGTCCCCTCGGTGTCCCCTCGGTGTCCCCAGACCCCCTCAGGTGTCCCCAGGGCCATCGCTGTCCCCACGGTGTCCCCATGGTGTCCCCGGGGCTTTGGGTGGCCTCGGGTGGCCTTGGGTGTCCTTGGGTGTCCTTGGGTGGCCTCTGGGTGACCTCTGGGTGACCTTGGGTGGCCTCTGGGTGGCCTCTGGGTGACCCCGGGTGTCCTTGGCTGATCTCAGGTGGCCTTGGGTGGCCTCTGGTGAACTTGGTTGGCCTCTGGGTGGTCTCTGGGTGACCTCTAGGTGTCCTTGGGTGTCCTTGGGTGTCCTTGGGTGGCCTCTGGGTGACCTCTGGGTGACCTTGGTTGGCCTCTGGGTGGTCTCTGGGTGACCTCTGGGTGACCCCAGGTGGCCTCTGGGTGGCCTTGGATGGCCTCTGGGTGACCTCTGGGTGGCCTCGGGTGTCCTTGGGTGACCTTGGGTGGCCTCTGGGTGTCCTTGGGTGTCCTTGGGTGACCTCTGGGTGGCCTCTGGGTGGCCTCTGGGTGACCTCTGGGTGGCCTTGGGTGACCTCTGGGTGTCCTTGGGTGGCCTTGGGTGGCCTTGGGTGGCCTCGGGTGGCCTCTGGGTGGCCTTGGGTGACCTCTGGTGACCTTGGGTGGCCTCTGGGTGACCCCGGGTGTCCTTGGCTGATCTCGGGTGGCCTTGGGTGGCCTCTGGTGAACTTGGTTGGCCTCTGGGTGGTCTCTGGGTGACCTCTGGGTGACCCCGGGTGGCCTCTGGGTGTCCTTGGGTGACCTCTGGGTGGCCTTGGGTGGCCTCGGGTGGCCTTGGTTGGCCTCGGGTGACCCCGGGTGACCTCTGGGTGTCCTTGGGTGACCTCTGGGTGGCCTCTGGGTGGCTTTGGGTGACCTCGGGGTGGCCTTGGGTGACCTCTGGGTGTCCTTGGGTGACCTTTGGGTGGCCTCGGGTGGCCTCTGGGTGGCCTCTGGGTGACCTCTGGTGACCTTGGGTGGCCTCTGGGTGACCCCGGGTGTCCTTGGCTGATCTCGGGTGGCCTTGGGTGGCCTCTGGGTGACCTCGGGTGGCCTCTGGGTGGCCTCTGGGTGGCCTTGGGTGACCTCTGGTGACCTTGGTTGGCCTCTGGGTGGTCTCTGGGTGACCTCTGGGTGACCCCCGGGTGGCCTCTGGGTGGCCTTGGGTGCCCTTGGGTGACCCCGGGTGACCTCGGGTGACCCCGGGTGACCCCGGGTGGCCTTGGCTGACCCCGGGTGACCCGGGGTGGCCTCGGTGACGCGGGGCGGGCGCAGGTGGTGGCGGACATGCGTGAGAAGCGCTACGCGCAGGAGGGCATCGGCAGCAGTTACCTGTTCCGCGTGGACCACGACACCATCATCGACGCCACCAAGTGCGGCAACCTGGCGCGCTTCATCAACCACTGCTGCACGGTGAGCGCGGCGCGGGGGGCGCGGGGGGCCGGGGGGCTTGGGGGGTCCTGGGGGGCTCGGGGGGCTCAGGGGGTCCTGGTGGTCCCCAGGGCTTGGGGGTCCCACTGACCCCTTTAGTGCTTGGGGGGCTCAGGGGGTCCTGCTGGTCCCCAGGGCTTGGGGGTCCCACTGACCCCTGGTGCTTGGGGGGCTCTGGGGGTCCCACTGACCCCTTTAGTGCTTGGGGGGCTCTGGGGGTCCTGGTGGTCCCCAGGGCTTGGGGGGCTTGGGGGTCCTGGTGGTCCCCAGGGCTTGGGGGGCTCTGGGGGTCTGATGGTCCCCAGGACTTGGGGGGCTCGGGGGGTCTGATGGTCCCCAGGACTTGGGGGGCCGGGGGGCTTGGGGGTCCCCAGGACTTGGGGGGCTCTGGGGGTCCCACTGACCCCTTTAGTGCTTGGGGGGCTCAGGGGGTCCTGGTGGTCCCCAGGGCTTGGGAGGCTCTGGGGGTCTGATGGTCCCCAGGACTTGGGAGGCGCGGGGGGTCCTGGTGGTCCCTTTAGTGCTTGGGGGGCTCGGGGGGCGCTGGGGGTCCCGGGGCTTGGGGGTCCCACTGACCCCTGGTGCTTGTGGGGCTTGGGGGGTCCTGGTGGGCCCCAGGGCTTGTGGGGCGCTGGGGGTCTGCTGGCCCCTTTACTGCTTGGGGGGCCCACTGACCCCCGGGGCTTGGGGGGCTATGGGGGTCCTGGTGGCCCCCAGGGCTTGGGGGTCCCACTGACCCCTTTAGTGCTTGGGGGGCTCTGGGGGTCCTGGTGGCCCCCAGGGCTTGGGGGGCACGGGGGGTCCTGGTGGTCCCCAGGGCTTGGGGGTCCTGCTGACCCACGGTGCTCTGTGGGTCCCCCTGACCCCTCATGCCCTGGGGGTCGCTGTGGGTCCCACTGACCCCAGTACTTGGGGGTCCCCTCACCCCGGTACTTGTGGGTCCCACTGACCCCGGTACTTGTGGGTCCCGCTGACCCCGGTGCTTGGGGGTCCCGCTGACCCCGGTACTTGGGGGTACCACCGACCCCCCGGTACTTGTGGGTCCCGCTGACCCCGGTGCTTGGGGGTACCACCGACCCCCCCGTACTTGTGGGTCCGCTGACCCCCGGTGCCCCCCAGCCCAACTGCTACGCCAAGGTGATCACCATCGAGGCGCAGAAGAAGATCGTCATCTACTCGAAGCAGCCGATCGGCGTCAACGAGGAGATCACCTACGACTACAAGTTCCCCATCGAGGACACCAAGATCCCGTGCCTGTGCCGCACCGAGAGCTGCCGCGGCACCCTCAACTGACGCGCCGGCGCCGCGCGGGGCCCGCGGCGGGAACGGCGGCGCGACCGCGGCTCGGGGGCCGAGGGTGACGCGGCGCGTCCGCGGTTGGGTTTTGGCCAACGTGGTTGGGGTTTGGCTGCCACCGTTGGGTTTTGGCCACCATGGTTGGGTTTTGGCCACCAGCGTTGGGTTTTGGCCACCATGGTTGGGTTTTGGCCACCAGCGTTGGGTTTTGGCCACCATGGTTGGGTTTTGGCCAACGTGGTTGGGTTTTGGCTGCCACCATTGACTTTTGGCCACCATGGTTGGGGTTTGGCCACCACCGTTGGATTTTGGCCGCCACCGTTGACCTTTGGTCACCACTGTTGGATTTTGGCCGCCATGGTTGGGGTTTGGCTGCCACCATTGACCTTCGGCCGCTGTGGTTGACGTTTGGCCACCGCCGTTGGCTTTTGGCTGCCATAGTTGGGGTTTGGCCACCGCCGTTGGCTTTTGGCCACCACCGTTGGGGTTTGGCTGCCACCATTGACCTTTGGTTGCCGTGGTTGACGTTTGGCCACCGCAGTTGGGTTTTGGGCACCGCCGTTGGGTTTTGGCCACCGGGATCAGCGTTTGGCCACCGGGAGCCACCACCGACCGGAGGGAGCCGAGAGTCGACCTTTGGCCGCCGCGGCACTGCCGCCCCTCCCCCACCACGATGACATCACCGTGACATCACCGCGACATCGCCGTGACATCATCGCGACGTCGCCGTGACATCATCGCGACGTCACCGCGCCCCTCCCCCCTCCCAAAAAAGGCTTTTTTCTCCCTTTTTTTTGGCTGTTTCTTGTAGAAACTGGGGGCGTGTCTGGGGTGGGGGGGGGGATGTGGGGGAGGGGGGGGTCTGCCCCTCCCCCCCCCGCCCCTCCCCCCACTCTGTAAATACCCCCGGGGGGTGTAAATACCTGTACATGCCCCTCCCCCCTGTACATATGTGGATATGGGGGGGCCCCCGAGCCCCCCCTTTTTATAAAGGGCCACTGAGCTTTGGCACCGCCTCCGTCTCTGTTTTTTGGGGGGCTCTGGGAGGTTTTGGGGGTTTTGGGGTTGGCCTGTGGGACTCTGGGACATGTGTGAGGGATTTTTGGGGATTTTGGGGGTTTTGGGGTTGTCCTGTGGGACTTCTGGGGATTTGTGAAGGATTTTGGGGGGCTCTGGGGGGTTTTGGGGGTTTTGGGGTTGGCCTGTGGGACTCTGGGACACGTGTGAGGGATTTTGGGGGATTTAGGGGGTTTTGGGGTCGGCCTGTGGAACTCTGGGACACGTGTGAGGGATTTTGGGGGGCTCTGAGGGGTTTTGGGGTCGGCCTGTGGGACTCTGGGACATGTGTGAAGGATTTTGGGGGGCTCTGAGGGGTTTTGGGGTGTGAGCTGTGAGTATGAGGAGGGCTCAGAGCAGCCCCAGGTGTGAGCTGTGAGGATGATGAGGGCTCACAGGTGTGAGCTGTGAGGATGATGAAGGCTCACAGGTGAGAGCTGTAAGGATGATGAGGGCTCACAGGTGTGAGCTGTGAGGATGATGAAGGCTCACAGGTGTGAGCTGTGAGGATGATGAGGGCTCACAGGTGAGAGCTGTGAGGATGATGAGGGCTCACAGGTGAGAGCTGTGAGGATGATGAGGGCTCACAGGTGAGAGCTGTGAGGATGATGAGAAGGGGGCGGCTCCTACAGGGGCTGATTTAGAGGGAGTTTTTCCTCACATCACTTTTGCACGGAGCTGCTGGAGGAGAGGAGTTTTTGGGGGGCTCCCGGGGCTGTCTCATGGAGGGACGATGGGCGCTTCGGAAAGGATTTGGGGGATCATTTGGATTCGTGGAGCTTTGCTCAAAGGAGGAGCCGAGGGACAAACCTTCGTGCCGAGAAGCAGCAGCCAAACAGGTGAGCCGATGTGCCTTTGTAGTGGGGAATTTTCTCTTTTACCTTTTGAATTTCATCATCCTGAGGTTGAAATGAAGGGGGCTGCCCTGTTGTCCCGCCTTTTAAGGGTTTGGATTGAGGTAAAATTCTGCTTTTTGCCATCATTTGAGGCAAACCCCTTCTTTTCTGCTCTTCTGGGGGATGCAATTGAAGGGGAGCCCACATTTCTTTGCCCTCGTTGAAGTGAGAATGTAGTGTTGGTTTTGGTGGGTTTAAGTTAATTAATTAAGTTAATTAGTAAGTTTGGTTTTTTTATTTGATAATTGCCTTCTTGTTTATTCGATTACAGAGGTTTTATTCATTTGGTTTGTTTAATTGTTGTGAATATTTTATTGTTACCGGTAATTTGGGAGTTATTGTTTATGGTTACATTTATCTTTTGGTGATGTGTTTATTTCCAGCTACTATTTGTATTTTGATGGTTTGAAGCATTATGGCTTTATTGAGTTAGGAATAATTTTTTTCGCTGTTAATTTAAGTTTATTTATTTGGGTTTTTGTTTTAGTTTGATGTTTTTGTTGGTTGCTTTTTATTAGTGGGTTATTTTAGGAACTTGTGTATTTATATTGTGGATTTTTTTAGGTAGTTTTTTATTTGGGTACTTATCTTTTTATTGTCTAGTGTTTTAGATTTTTTAATATCGTTTATTACTTTGGTTTTTAAAGTTAACTTAGCAGACTACTGGTTACTCTTGGAGTTAGTGTAGAGGTATGGTTTTCATTTTTAGTAGCTTTCAGGGTCTGTTGTGTGGTTTCAAGTTTAGTAAGCTGGTTGGACTTTTTCTAGTGGGTTTTGTGATTTGTTCTCTATATGTGTTTTGGTTTCTGTGGGCTGTTTTTTATTTTTGTTTCATTTTTGTGATGTGTCTCACTAACAGCTGCTAGTGAAAAGAGTGTAGTGTGGGGGTTTTTTTGCTGGTAGTTGGTTCTGTGGTGGTGTATTTTTAGTTTGTGTTTTTTTGGGTTTCTTTTGTTAGAGATTAACGTTCTTATTTTGGGGTTAATTTGTAATTATTTGGAAGGTTTTAGGGTGATTGAGATTTTTGATATGGATGTCCTGTATGATAAGAGTTAATTTATTTGCTTTATGTGGAATTGATGGCGGGGTACAGGACATTTTTGTATAGAATATGTATTTTAATCATAATATTAAAATAATACCATGGTAAGAGGGGCTGTGTTTTATTGTTTGTGTTTGAGGTGGTTTGGCATTTTCTTTTAGGTTGTTTTTTTTTTTTTTTTTTTTTGATGGCTCATGGAGCCATTCTGACTTTTTTTGATGAAATTGGTGGGAATTTGATGTTTCTTTTGTTATTTTATTTTTAGGAACTGGATTTTTCAGTATGCTTTTTGATTTTGCTGCTTTTTTTTTTGTGGTGTAATAGTATTTTAGAAGAATTTGGATGATTTTTAAAAATATTCTTGTTATGTTTTTCATCTAATGTTGTTGGATTATTACAGAAGATTTTGAGTTTGACTTTTTAAGTTTCATTTGGATGAATTTATGTAGATGGTAGGACTGTTTTTATTTTTGGGGTAGTTGTATGTAGGTGTGTTGTATGTTTTTCAAGTGAAGGTAAATTGAGGTCTGTATTTAGTTGTTAGAGGAATGGAGGAAAAATACATTGGCAATGTTAACAGTAGTGTGTTATTTTGTGGTTTTTGCTTTTAGCTTGTATTGGAGTTTTAATAAGTTGGGTGTAGTAGTGTTTAATGGTGGAGTTATTTAAGGTATGATAGTTTATAGCAATTCTTATTTATTTTAGATTTGTGTATAGGTTAGAGGAGGTTGTTGAAGGGTGAGTGTATTTTGTAGATGACATAGTGTTTCAGTTTATAGAGCATTTTTTGGATGGGAGTTAAAGGATTTTGACTTGTTTGGTGTTGCTGGTGAGGTATTGTTGAGGTGGTAAGGAGTATTTGTTGGGTTTTTTTAAGGAAGGTTTATTGTAGACACTTCGAGACAGTTGTGGGTTGCCAGATTGCGTTACATTTTCTGGCCTTTTAGTAGTTATTTAAAATATGTTAGAGTTTTTTTGGTTTATTGAAACACTTGATTTTGAGAAAATTCCTGTTTAGAATGTATGATTTTATATTGGCCTAAAATAAAAATGAAAAAAAAAAAAAATCCTTCGATGTTTGGATTTTTTGCGATCAGCTGCCCGCTCAGGGCCACTGGGCCAAGAGAATAAACTTGTGATGCCCTGACAGTCCCAGGGGAGCCCTACAAACTGACATCAGGAACCTGGACTGGTGAGTTTTCTTTCCCAGGGAAAAGAGCCGATGTTTGCGCTCCGAGTCCTGTGGCCATGAGCTGGCAGCTGAGTGCAAAAAATCCGAACATCGAAGGATAAGTCCCAGACAGGAGCTGCCCCCACCTCATACTTGTGCTGCCCTGACAGTCCCAGGGGAGCCCTACAAACTGACATCAGGAACCTGGACTGGTGAGTTTTTTTTCCCAGGGAAAAGAGCCGATGTTTGCGCTCCGAGTCCTGTGGCCCCGAGCGGGCAGCTGACTGCAAAAAATCGGAACATCGAAGGATATGTCCCAGACAGGAGCTGCCCCCACCTCATACTTGTGCTGCCCTGAGAGTCCCAGGGGAGCTCTACAAACTGACATCAGGAACCTGGACTGGTGAGTTTTTTTTCCCAGGGAAAAGAGCCGATGTTTGCGCTCCGACTCCTGTGGCCCTGAGCCGGCAGCTGAGTGCAAAAATCGGAACATCGAAGGATAAGTCCCAGACAGGAGCTGCCCCCACCTCATACTTGTGCTGCCCTCACAGTCCAAAAAGAGTTCTACAAACTGACATCAGGAACCTGGACTGGTGAGTTTTCTTTCCCAGGGAAAAGAGCCGATGTTTGCGCTCCGAGTCCTGTGGCCCTGAGCCGGCAGCCGATTGCAAAAAATCCGAACATCGAAGGATAAGTCCCAGACAGGATCTGCCCCCACCTCCTACTTGTGCTACCCTGACAGTCCCAGGGGAGCCCTACAAACTGACATCAGGAACCTGGACTGGTGAGTTTTCTTTCCCAGGGGAAAGAGCCGATGTTTGCGCTCCGAGTCCTGTGGCCCAGAGCCGGCACCTGACCGCAAAAAATCTGAACATCGAAGGATATGTCCCAGACAGGAGCTGCCCCCACCTCATACTTGTGCTGCCCTGACAGTCCCAGGGGAGCCCTACAAACTGACATCAGGAACCTGGACTGGTGAGTTTTTTTTCCCAGGGAAAAGAGCCGATGTTTGCGCTCCGAGTCCTGTGGCCCTGAGCGGGCAGCTGAGTGCAAAAAATCCGAACATCGAAGGATAAGTCCCAGACAGGAGCTGCCCCCACCTCATACTTGTGCTGCCCTGACAGTCCAAAAAGAGTTCTACAAACTGACATCAGGAACCTGGACTGGTGAGTTTTCTTTCCCAGGGAAAAGAGCCGATGTTTGCGCTCCGAGTCCTGTGGCCCTGAGCCGGCAGCTGACCGCAAAAATCCGAACATCGAAGGATAAGTCCCAGACAGGATCTGCCCCCACCTCATACTTGTGCTGCCCTGACAGTCCCAGGGGAGCCCTACAAACTGACATCAGGAACCTGGACTGGTGAGTTTTCTTTCCTAGGGAAAAGAGCCGATGTTTGCGCTCCGAGTCCTGTGGCCCGGAGCCGGCAGCTGACCGCAAAAAATCCGAACATCGAAGGATAAGTCCCAGACAGGATCTGCCCCCACCTCATATTTGTGCTACCCTGACAGTCCCAGGGGAGCCCTACAAACTGACATCAGGAACCTGGACTGGTGAGTTTTTTTTCCCAGGGAAAAGAGCTGATGTTTGCGCTCCGAGTCCTGTGGCCCTGAGCCAGCAGCTGAGTGCAAAAAATCCGAACATCGAAGGATAAGTCCCAGACAGGAGCTGCCCCCACCTCATACTTGTGCTACCCTGACAGTCCCAGGGGAGCCCTACAAACTGACATCAGGAACCTGGACTGGTGAGTTTTTTTTCCCAGGGAAAAGAGCCGATGTTTGCGCTCCGAGTCCTGTGGCCCTGAGCCGGCACCTGACTGCAAAAAATCCGAACATCGAAGGATAAGTCCCAGACAGGAGCTGCCCCCACCTCATACTTGTGCTGCCCTGACAGTCCCAGGGGAGCCCTACAAACTGACATCAGGAACCTGGACTGGTGAGTTTTTTTTCCCAGGGAAAAGAGCCGATGTTTGCGCTCCGAGTCCTGTGGCCCTGGGCTGGGAGCTGAGTGCAAAAAATCCGAACATCGAAGGATAAGTCCCAGACAGGAGCTGCCCCCACCTCATACTTGTGCTGCCCTGATAGTCCCAGCGGAGCCCTACAAACTGACATCAGGAACCTGGACTGGTGAGTTTTCTTTCCCAGGGAAAAGAGCCGATGTTTGCGCTCCGAGTCCTGTGGCCATGAGCTGGCAGCTGAGTGCAAAAAATCCGAACATCGAAGGATAAGTCCCAGACAGGAGCTGCCCCCACCTCATACTTGTGCTGCCCTGACAGTCCCAGGGGAGCCCTACAAACTGACATCAGGAACCTGGACTGGTGAGTTTTTTTTCCCAGGGAAAAGAGCCGATGTTTGCGCTCCGAGTCCTGTGGCCCCGAGCGGGCAGCTGACTGCAAAAAATCGGAACATCGAAGGATATGTCCCAGACAGGAGCTGCCCCCACCTCATACTTGTGCTGCCCTGAGAGTCCCAGGGGAGCTCTACAAACTGACATCAGGAACCTGGACTGGTGAGATTTTTTTCCCAGGGAAAAGAGCCGATGTTTGCGCTCCGAGTCCTGTGGCCCTGAGCCGGAAGCTGACCGCAAAAAATCCAAACATCGAAGGATAAGTCCCAGACAGGAGCTGCCCCCACCTCATACTTGTGCTGCCCTGACAGTCCAAAAAGAGTTCTACAAACTGACATCAGGAACCTGGACTGGTGAGTTTTCTTTCCCAGGGAAAAGAGCCGATGTTTGCGCTCCGAGTCCTGTGGCCCTGAGCCGGCAGCTGAGTGCAAAAATCGGAACATCGAAGGATAACTCCCAGACAGGATCTGCCCCCACCTCATACTTGTGCTGCCCTGACAGTCCCAGGGGAGCCCTACAAACTGACATCAGGAACCTGGACTGGTGAGTTTTCTTTCCCAGGGAAAAGAGCCGATGTTTGCGCTCCGAGTCCTGTGGCCCTGAGCCGGCAGCTGAGTGCAAAAAATCGGAACATCGAAGGATAAGTCCCAGACAGGAGCTGCCCCCACCTCATACTTGTGCTGCCCTGACAGTCCAAAAAGAGTTCTACAAACTGACATCAGGAACCTGGACTGGTGAGTTTTCTTTCCCAGGGAAAAGAGCCGATGTTTGCGCTCCGACTCCTGTGGCCCTGAGCCGGCAGCTGACAGCAAAAATCCAAACATCGAAGGATAAGTCCCAGACAGGAGCTGCCCCCACCTCATACTTGTGCTACCCTGCCAGTCCCAGCGGAGCCCTACAAAATGACATCAGGAACCTGGACTGGTGAGTTTTTTTTCCCAGGGAAAAGAGCCGATGTTTGCGCTCCGAGTCCTGTGGCCCTGAGCCGGCAGCTAACCGCAAAAATCCGAACACAGAAGGATAAGTCCCAGACAGGATCTGCCCCCACCTCATACTTGTGCTGCCCTGACAGTCCCAGCGGAGCCCTACAAACTGACATCAGGAACCTGGACTGGTGAGTTTTTTTTCCCAGGGAAAAGAGCCGATGTATGCGCTCCGAGTCCTGTGGCCCCGAGCGGGCAGCTGACTGCAAAAAATCGGAACATCGAAGGATATGTCCCAGACAGGAGCTGCCCCCACCTCATACTTGTGCTGCCCTGAGAGTCCCAGGGGAGCCCTACAAACTGACATCAGGAACCTGGACTGGTGAGTTTTTTTTCCCAGGGAAAAGAGCCGATGTTTGCGCTCCGACTCCTGTGGCCCTGAGCCGGCAGCTGACTGCAAAAAATCGGAACATCGAAGGATAAGTCCCAGACAGGATCTGCCCCCACCTCATACTTGTGCTGCCCTGAGAGTCCCAGGGGAGCCCTACAAACTGACATCAGGAACCTGGACTGGTGAGTTTTTTTTCCCAGGGAAAAGAGCCGATGTTTGCGCTCCGAGTCCTGTGGCCCTGAGCTGGCAGCTGAGTGCAAAAAATCCAAACATCGAAGGATAAGTCCCAGACAGGAGCTGCCCCCACCTCATACTTGTGCTACCCTGACAGTCCCAGGGGAGCCCTACAAAATGACATCAGGAACCTGGACTGGTGAGTTTTTTTTCCCAGGGAAAAGAGCCGATGTTTGCGCTCCGAGTCCTGTGGCCCTGAGCCGGCACCTGACCGCAAAAAATCCGAACATCGAAGGATAAGTCCCAGACAGGAGCTGCCCCCACCTCATACTTGTGCTGCCCTGACAGTCCCAGCGGAGCCCTACAAACTGACATCAGGAACCTGGACTGGTGAGTTTTCTTTCCCAGGGAAAAGAGCCGATGTTTGCGCTCCGAGTCCTGTGGCCCTGAGCGGGCAGCTGAGTGCAAAAAATCCGAACATCGAAGGATAAGTCCCAGACAGGATCTGCCCCCACCTCATACTTGTGCTGCCCTGACAGTCCCAGGGGAGCCCTACAAACTGACATCAGGAACCTGGACTGGTGAGTTTTTTTTCCCAGGGAAAAGAGCCGATGTTTGCGCTCCGAGTCCTGTGGCCCCGAGCGGGCAGCTGACTGCAAAAAATCGGAACATCGAAGGATATGTCCCAGACAGGAGCTGCCCCCACCTCATACTTGTGCTGCCCTGACAGTCCCAGGGGAGCCCTACAAACTGACATCAGGAACCTGGACTGGTGAGTTTTTTTTCCCAGGGAAAAGAGCCGATGTTTGCGCTCCGAGTCCTGTGGCCATGAGCTGGCAGCTGAGTGCAAAAAATCCGAACATCGAAGGATAAGTCCCAGACAGGATCTGCCCCCACCTCATACTTGTGCTGCCCTGACAGTCCCAGGGGAGCCCTACAAACTGACATCAGGAACCTGGACTGGTGAGTTTTTTTTCCCAGGGAAAAGAGCCGATGTTTGCGCTCCGAGTCCTGTGGCCCCGAGCGGGCAGCTGACTGCAAAAAATGGGAACATCGAAGGATATGTCCCAGACAGGAGCTGCCCCCACCTCATACTTGTGCTGCCCTGAGAGTCCCAGGGGAGCCCTACAAACTGACATCAGGAACCTGGACTGGTGAGTTTTTTTTCCCAGGGAAAAGAGCCGATGTTTGCGCTCCGACTCCTGTGGCCCTGAGCCGGCAGCTGACCGCAAAAAATCCGAACATCGAAGGATAAGTCCCAGACAGGATCTGCCCCCACCTCATACTTGTGCTACCCTGACAGTCCCAGGGGAGCCCTACAAACTGACATCAGGAACCTGGACTGGTGAGTTTTTTTTCCCAGGGAAAAGAGCCGATGTTTGCGCTCCGAGTCCTGTGGCCCTGAGCGGGCAGCTGAGTGCAAAAAATCCGAACATCGAAGGATAAGTCCCAGACAGGAGCTGCCCCCACCTCATACTTGTGCTGCCCTGAGAGTCCAAAAAGAGCCCTACAAACTGACATCAGGAACCTGGACTGCTGAGTTTTCTTTCCCAGGGAAAAGAGCCGATGTTTGCGCTCCGAGTCCTGTGGCCCTGAGCCGGCAGCTGACCGCAAAAATCCGAACATCGAAGGATAAGTCCCAGACAGGAGCTGCCCCCACCTCATACTTGTGCTGCCCTGACAGTCCCAGGGGAGTCCTACAAAATGACATCAGGAACCTGGACTGGTGAGTTTTTTTTCCCAGGGAAAAGAGCCGATGTTTGCGCTCCGAGTCCTGGGGCCCTGAGCGGGCAGCTGAGTGCAAAAAATCCGAACATCGAAGGATAAGTCCCAGACAGGAGCTGCCCCCACCTCATACTTGTGCTGCCCTGAGAGTCCAAAAAGAGTTCTACAAACTGACATCAGGAACCTGGACTGGTGAGTTTTTTTCCCCAGGGAAAAGAGCCGATGTTTGCGCTCCGAGTCCTGTGGCCCTGAGCGGGTAGCTGAGTGCAAAAAATCCGAACATCGAAGGATAAGTCCCAGACAGGATCTGCCCCCACCTCATACTTGTGCTGCCCTGACAGTCCCAGGGGAGCCCTACAAACTGACATCAGGAACCTGGACTGGTGAGTTTTCTTTCCCAGGGAAAAGAGCCGATGTTTGCGCTCCGAGTCCTGTGGCCCTGAGCCGGCAGCTGACCGCAAAAAATCCGAACATCGAAGGATAAGTCCCAGACAGGAGCTGCCCCCACCTCATACTTGTGCTGCCCTGGAAGTCCCAGGGGAGCACTACAAACTGACATCAGGAACCTGGACTGGTGAGTTTTCTTTCCCAGGGAAAAGAGCCGATGTTTGCGCTCCGAGTCCTGTGGCCCGGAGCCGGCAGCTGACTGCAAAAAATCGGAACATCGAAGGATAAGTCCCAGACAGGAGCTGCCCCCACCTCATACTTGTGCTACCCTGACAGTCCCAGGGGAGCCCTACAAACTGACATCAGGAACCTGGACTGGTGAGTTTTTTTTCCCAGGGAAAAGAGCCGATGTTTGCGCTCCGACTCCTGTGGCCCTGAGCCGGCAGCTGACCGCAAAAAATCGGAACATCGAAGGATAAGTCCCAGACAGGAGCTGCCCCCACCTCATACTTGTGCTGCCCTGAGAGTCCCAGGGGAGCCCTACAAACTGACATCAGGAACCTGGACTGGTGAGTTTTCTTTCCCAGGGAAAAGAGCCGATGTTTGCGCTCCGAGTCCTGTGGCCCTGAGCCGGCAGCTGACCGCAAAAAATCCGAACATCGAAGGATAAGTCCCAGACAGGATCTGCCCCCACCTCATACTTGTGCTACCCTGACAGTCCCAGGGGAGCCCTACAAACTGACATCAGGAACCTGGACTGGTGAGTTTTTTTTCCCAGGGAAAAGAGCCGATGTTTGCGCTCCGAGTCCTGTGGCCCTGAGCGGGCAGCTGAGTGCAAAAAATCCGAACATCGAAGGATAAGTCCCAGAAAGGAGCTGCCCCCATCCCATACTTGTGCTGCCCTGAGAGTCCAAAAAGAGCCCTACAAACTGACATCAGGAACCTGGACTGCTGAGTTTTCTTTCCCAGGGAAAAGAGCCGATGTTTGCGCTCCGAGTCCTGTGGCCCTGAGCCGGCAGCTGACCGCAAAAATCCGAACATCGAAGGATAAGTCCCAGACAGGAGCTGCCCCCACCTCATACTTGTGCTGCCCTGACAGTCCCAGGGGAGTCCTACAAAATGACATCAGGAACCTGGACTGGTGAGTTTTTTTTCCCAGGGAAAAGAGCCGATGTTTGCGCTCCGAGTCCTGGGGCCCTGAGCGGGCAGCTGAGTGCAAAAAATCCGAACATCGAAGGATAAGTCCCAGACAGGAGCTGCCCCCACCTCATACTTGTGCTGCCCTGAGAGTCCAAAAAGAGTTCTACAAACTGACATCAGGAACCTGGACTGGTGAGTTTTTTTTCCCAGGGAAAAGAGCCGATGTTTGCGCTCCGAGTCCTGTGGCCCTGAGCGGGTAGCTGAGTGCAAAAAATCCGAACATCGAAGGATAAGTCCCAGACAGGATCTGCCCCCACCTCATACTTGTGCTGCCCTGACAGTCCCAGGGGAGCCCTACAAACTGACATCAGGAACCTGGACTGGTGAGTTTTTTTTCCCAGGGAAAAGAGCCGATGTTTGCGCTCCGAGTCCTGTGGCCCTGAGCCGGCACCTGACTGCAAAAAATCCGAACATCGAAGGATAAGTCCCAGACAGGAGCTGCCCCCACCTCATACTTGTGCTGCCCTGACAGTCCCAGGGGAGCCCTACAAACTGACATCAGGAACCTGGACTGGTGAGTTTTTTTTCCCAGGGAAAAGAGCCGATGTTTGCGCTCCGAGTCCTGTGGCCCTGGGCTGGGAGCTGAGTGCAAAAAATCCGAACATCGAAGGATAAGTCCCAGACAGGAGCTGCCCCCACCTCATACTTGTGCTGCCCTGATAGTCCCAGGGGAGCCCTACAAACTGACATCAGGAACCTGGACTGGTGAGTTTTCTTTCCCAGGGAAAAGAGCCGATGTTTGCGCTCCGAGTCCTGTGGCCATGAGCTGGCAGCTGAGTGCAAAAAATCCGAACATCGAAGGATAAGTCCCAGACAGGAGCTGCCCCCACCTCATACTTGTGCTGCCCTGACAGTCCCAGGGGAGCCCTACAAACTGACATCAGGAACCTGGACTGGTGAGTTTTTTTTCCCAGGGAAAAGAGCCGATGTTTGCGCTCCGAGTCCTGTGGCCCCGAGCGGGCAGCTGACTGCAAAAAATCGGAACATCGAAGGATATGTCCCAGACAGGAGCTGCCCCCACCTCATACTTGTGCTGCCCTGAGAGTCCCAGGGGAGCTCTACAAACTGACATCAGGAACCTGGACTGGTGAGTTTTTTTTCCCAGGGAAAAGAGCCGATGTTTGCGCTCCGAGTCCTGTGGCCCTGAGCCGGAAGCTGACCGCAAAAAATCCAAACATCGAAGGATAAGTCCCAGACAGGAGCTGCCCCCACCTCATACTTGTGCTGCCCTGACAGTCCAAAAAGAGTTCTACAAACTGACATCAGGAACCTGGACTGGTGAGTTTTCTTTCCCAGGGAAAAGAGCCGATGTTTGCGCTCCGAGTCCTGTGGCCCTGAGCCGGCAGCTGAGTGCAAAAATCGGAACATCGAAGGATATGTCCCAGACAGGATCTGCCCCCACCTCATACTTGTGCTGCCCTGACAGTCCCAGGGGAGCCCTACAAACTGACATCAGGAACCTGGACTGGTGAGTTTTCTTTCCCAGGGAAAAGAGCCGATGTTTGCGCTCCGAGTCCTGTGGCCCTGAGCCGGCAGCTGAGTGCAAAAAATCGGAACATCGAAGGATAAGTCCCAGACAGGAGCTGCCCCCACCTCATACTTGTGCTGCCCTGACAGTCCAAAAAGAGTTCTACAAACTGACATCAGGAACCTGGACTGGTGAGTTTTCTTTCCCAGGGAAAAGAGCCGATGTTTGCGCTCCGACTCCTGTGGCCCTGAGCCGGCAGCTGACAGCAAAAATCCAAACATCGAAGGATAAGTCCCAGACAGGAGCTGCCCCCACCTCATACTTGTGCTACCCTGCCAGTCCCAGCGGAGCCCTACAAAATGACATCAGGAACCTGGACTGGTGAGTTTTTTTTCCCAGGGAAAAGAGCCGATGTTTGCGCTCCGAGTCCTGTGGCCCTGAGCCGGCAGCTAACCGCAAAAATCCGAACATCGAAGGATAAGTCCCAGACAGGAGCTGCCCCCACCTCATACTTGTGCTACCCTGACAGTCCCAGGGGAGCCCTACAAAATGACATCAGGAACCTGGACTGGTGAGTTTTTTTTCCCAGGGAAAAGAGCCGATGTTTGCGCTCCGAGTCCTGTGGCCCTGAGCCGGCACCTGACCGCAAAAAATCCGAACATCGAAGGATAAGTCCCAGACAGGAGCTGCCCCCACCTCATACTTGTGCTGCCCTGACAGTCCCAGCGGAGCCCTACAAACTGACATCAGGAACCTGGACTGGTGAGTTTTCTTTCCCAGGGAAAAGAGCCGATGTTTGCGCTCCGAGTCCTGTGGCCCTGAGCGGGCAGCTGAGTGCAAAAAATCCGAACATCGAAGGATAAGTCCCAGACAGGATCTGCCCCCACCTCATACTTGTGCTGCCCTGACAGTCCCAGGGGAGCCCTACAAACTGACATCAGGAACCTGGACTGGTGAGTTTTTTTTCCCAGGGAAAAGAGCCGATGTTTGCGCTCCGAGTCCTGTGGCCCCGAGCGGGCAGCTGACTGCAAAAAATCGGAACATCGAAGGATATGTCCCAGACAGGAGCTGCCCCCACCTCATACTTGTGCTGCCCTGACAGTCCCAGGGGAGCCCTACAAACTGACATCAGGAACCTGGACTGGTGAGTTTTTTTTCCCAGGGAAAAGAGCCGATGTTTGCGCTCCGAGTCCTGTGGCCATGAGCTGGCAGCTGAGTGCAAAAAATCCGAACATCGAAGGATAAGTCCCAGACAGGATCTGCCCCCACCTCATACTTGTGCTGCCCTGACAGTCCCAGGGGAGCCCTACAAACTGACATCAGGAACCTGGACTGGTGAGTTTTTTTTCCCAGGGAAAAGAGCCGATGTTTGCGCTCCGAGTCCTGTGGCCCCGAGCGGGCAGCTGACTGCAAAAAATCGGAACATCGAAGGATATGTCCCAGACAGGAGCTGCCCCCACCTCATACTTGTGCTGCCCTGAGAGTCCCAGGGGAGCCCTACAAACTGACATCAGGAACCTGGACTGGTGAGTTTTTTTTCCCAGGGAAAAGAGCCGATGTTTGCGCTCCGACTCCTGTGGCCCTGAGCCGGCAGCTGACCGCAAAAAATCCGAACATCGAAGGATAAGTCCCAGACAGGATCTGCCCCCACCTCATACTTGTGCTACCCTGACAGTCCCAGGGGAGCCCTACAAACTGACATCAGGAACCTGGACTGGTGAGTTTTTTTTCCCAGGGAAAAGAGCCGATGTTTGCGCTCCGAGTCCTGTGGCCCTGAGCGGGCAGCTGAGTGCAAAAAATCCGAACATCGAAGGATAAGTCCCAGACAGGAGCTGCCCCCACCTCATACTTGTGCTGCCCTGAGAGTCCAAAAAGAGCCCTACAAACTGACATCAGGAACCTGGACTGCTGAGTTTTCTTTCCCAGGGAAAAGAGCCGATGTTTGCGCTCCGAGTCCTGTGGCCCTGAGCCGGCAGCTGACCGCAAAAATCCGAACATCGAAGGATAAGTCCCAGACAGGAGCTGCCCCCACCTCATACTTGTGCTGCCCTGACAGTCCCAGGGGAGTCCTACAAAATGACATCAGGAACCTGGACTGGTGAGTTTTTTTTCCCAGGGAAAAGAGCCGATGTTTGCGCTCCGAGTCCTGGGGCCCTGAGCGGGCAGCTGAGTGCAAAAAATCCGAACATCGAAGGATAAGTCCCAGACAGGAGCTGCCCCCACCTCATACTTGTGCTGCCCTGAGAGTCCAAAAAGAGTTCTACAAACTGACATCAGGAACCTGGACTGGTGAGTTTTTTTCCCCAGGGAAAAGAGCCGATGTTTGCGCTCCGAGTCCTGTGGCCCTGAGCGGGTAGCTGAGTGCAAAAAATCCGAACATCGAAGGATAAGTCCCAGACAGGATCTGCCCCCACCTCATACTTGTGCTGCCCTGACAGTCCCAGGGGAGCCCTACAAACTGACATCAGGAACCTGGACTGGTGAGTTTTCTTTCCCAGGGAAAAGAGCCGATGTTTGCGCTCCGAGTCCTGTGGCCCTGAGCCGGCAGCTGACCGCAAAAAATCCGAACATCGAAGGATAAGTCCCAGACAGGAGCTGCCCCCACCTCATACTTGTGCTGCCCTGGAAGTCCCAGGGGAGCACTACAAACTGACATCAGGAACCTGGACTGGTGAGTTTTCTTTCCCAGGGAAAAGAGCCGATGTTTGCGCTCCGAGTCCTGTGGCCCGGAGCCGGCAGCTGACTGCAAAAAATCGGAACATCGAAGGATAAGTCCCAGACAGGAGCTGCCCCCACCTCATACTTGTGCTACCCTGACAGTCCCAGGGGAGCCCTACAAACTGACATCAGGAACCTGGACTGGTGAGTTTTTTTTCCCAGGGAAAAGAGCCGATGTTTGCGCTCCGACTCCTGTGGCCCTGAGCCGGCAGCTGACCGCAAAAAATCGGAACATCGAAGGATAAGTCCCAGACAGGAGCTGCCCCCACCTCATACTTGTGCTGCCCTGAGAGTCCCAGGGGAGCCCTACAAACTGACATCAGGAACCTGGACTGGTGAGTTTTCTTTCCCAGGGAAAAGAGCCGATGTTTGCGCTCCGAGTCCTGTGGCCCTGAGCCGGCAGCTGACCGCAAAAAATCCGAACATCGAAGGATAAGTCCCAGACAGGATCTGCCCCCACCTCATACTTGTGCTACCCTGACAGTCCCAGGGGAGCCCTACAAACTGACATCAGGAACCTGGACTGGTGAGTTTTTTTTCCCAGGGAAAAGAGCCGATGTTTGCGCTCCGAGTCCTGTGGCCCTGAGCGGGCAGCTGAGTGCAAAAAATCCGAACATCGAAGGATAAGTCCCAGAAAGGAGCTGCCCCCATCCCATACTTGTGCTGCCCTGAGAGTCCAAAAAGAGCCCTACAAACTGACATCAGGAACCTGGACTGCTGAGTTTTCTTTCCCAGGGAAAAGAGCCGATGTTTGCGCTCCGAGTCCTGTGGCCCTGAGCCGGCAGCTGACCGCAAAAATCCGAACATCGAAGGATAAGTCCCAGACAGGAGCTGCCCCCACCTCATACTTGTGCTGCCCTGACAGTCCCAGGGGAGTCCTACAAAATGACATCAGGAACCTGGACTGGTGAGTTTTTTTTCCCAGGGAAAAGAGCCGATGTTTGCGCTCCGAGTCCTGGGGCCCTGAGCGGGCAGCTGAGTGCAAAAAATCCGAACATCGAAGGATAAGTCCCAGACAGGAGCTGCCCCCACCTCATACTTGTGCTGCCCTGAGAGTCCAAAAAGAGTTCTACAAACTGACATCAGGAACCTGGACTGGTGAGTTTTTTTTCCCAGGGAAAAGAGCCGATGTTTGCGCTCCGAGTCCTGTGGCCCTGAGCGGGTAGCTGAGTGCAAAAAATCCGAACATCGAAGGATAAGTCCCAGACAGGATCTGCCCCCACCTCATACTTGTGCTGCCCTGACAGTCCCAGGGGAGCCCTACAAACTGACATCAGGAACCTGGACTGGTGAGTTTTTTTTCCCAGGGAAAAGAGCCGATGTTTGCGCTCCGAGTCCTGTGGCCCTGAGCCGGCAGCTGACCGCAAAAAATCCGAACATCGAAGGATAAGTCCCAGACAGGAGCTGCCCCCACCTCATACTTGTGCTGCCCTGGAAGTCCCAGGGGAGCACTACAAACTGACATAAGGAACCTGGACTGGTGAGTTTTCTTTCCCAGGGAAAAGAGCCGATGTTTGCGCTCCGAGTCCTGTGGCCCGGAGCCGGCAGCTGACTGCAAAAAATCGGAACATCGAAGGATAAGTCCCAGACAGGAGCTGCCCCCACCTCATACTTGTGCTGCCCTGACAGTCCCAGGGGAGCTCTACAAACTGACATCAGGAACCTGGACTGGTGAGTTTTCTTTCCCAGGGATAAGAGCCGATGTTTGCGCTCCGAGTCCTGTGGCCCTGAGCGGGCAGCTGAGTGCAAAAAATCGGAACATCGAAGGATAAGTCCCAGACAGGAGCTGCCCCCACCTCATACTTGTGCTACCCTGACAGTCCCAGGGGAGCCCTACAAACTGACATCAGGAACCTGGACTGGTGAGTTTTCTTTCCCAGGGAAAAGAGCCGATGTTTGCGCTCCGAGTCCTGTGGCCCGGAGCCGGCAGCTGACTGCAAAAAATCCGAACATCGAAGGATAAGTCCCAGATAGGAGCTGCCCCCACCTCATACTTGTGCTGCCCTGACAGTCCCAGGGGAGCCCTACAAACTGACATCAGGAACCTGGACTGGTGAGTTTTTTTTCCCAGGGAAAAGAGCCGATGTTTGCGCTCCGAGTCCTGTGGCCCTGAGCCGGCAGCTGAGTGCAAAAAATCGGAACATCGAAGGATAAGTCCCAGACAGGAGCTGCCCCCACCTCATACTTGTGCTGCCCTGACAGTCCAAAAAGAGTTCTACAAACTGACATCAGGAACCTGGACTGGTGAGTTTTCTTTCCCAGGGAAAAGAGCCGATGTTTGCGCTCCGAGTCCTGTGGCCCTGAGCCGGCAGCTGACAGCAAAAATCCAAACATCGAAGGATAAGTCCCAGACAGGAGCTGCCCCCACCTCATACTTGTGCTACCCTGACAGTCCCAGCGGAGCCCTACAAAATGACATCAGGAACCTGGACTGGTGAGTTTTTTTTCCCAGGGAAAAGAGCCGATGTTTGCGCTCCGAGTCCTGTGGCCCTGAGCCGGCAGCTGACCGCAAAAATCCGAACATCGAAGGATAAGTCCCAGACAGGAGCTGCCCCCACCTCATACTTGTGCTGCCCTGACAGTCCCAGCGGAGCCCTACAAACTGACATCAGGAACCTGGACTGGTGAGTTTTCTTTCCCAGGGAAAAGAGCCGATGTTTGCGCTCCGAGTCCTGTGGCCCTGAGCCGGCAGCTGACCGCAAAAAATCCGAACATCGAAGGATAAGTCCCAGACAGGAGCTGCCCCCACCTCATATTTGTGCTACCCTGACAGTCCCAGGGGAGTCCTACAAACTGACATCAGGAACCTGGACTGGTGAGTTTTTTTTCCCAGGGAAAAGAGCCGATGTTTGCGCTCCGAGTCCTGTGGCCCTGAGCCAGCAGCTGAGTGCAAAAATTCCGAACATCGAAGGATAAGTCCCAGACAGGAGCTGCCCCCACCTCATACTTGTGCTGCCCTGACAGTCCCAGGGGAGCCCTACAAACTGACATCAGGAACCTGGACTGGTGAGTTTTCTTTCCCAGGGAAAAGAGGCGATGTTTGCGCTCCGAGTCCTGTGGCCCTGAGCCGGCAGCTGACTGCAAAAAATCGGAACATCGAAGGATAAGTCCCAGACAGGATCTGCCCCCACCTCATACTTGTGCTGCCCTGAGAGTCCCAGGGGAGCCCTACAAACTGACATCAGGAACCTGGACTGGTGAGTTTTTTTTCCCAGGGAAAAGAGCCGATGTTTGCGCTCCGAGTCCTGTGGCCCTGAGCTGGCAGCTGAGTGCAAAAAATCCGAACATCGAAGGATAAGTCCCAGACAGGAGCTGCCCCCACCTCATACTTGTGCTGCCCTGACAGTCCCAGGGGAGCCCTACAAACTGACATCAGGAACCTGGACTGGTGAGTTTTTTTTCCCAGGGAAAAGAGCCGATGTTTGCGCTCCGAGTCCTGTGGCCCTGAGCCGGCAGCTGACCGCAAAAAATCCGAACATCGAAGGATATGTCCCAGACAGGAGCTGCCCCCACCTCATACTTGTGCTGCCCTGACAGTCCCAGGGGAGCCCTACAAACTGACATCAGGAACCTGGACTGGTGAGTTTTTTTTCCCAGGGAAAAGGGCCGATGTTTGCGCTCCGACTCCTGTGGCCCTGAGCGGGCAGCTGAGTGCAAAAAATCGGAACATCGAAGGATAAGTCCCAGACAGGAGCTGCCCCCACCTCATACTTGTGCTGCCCTGACAGTCCCAGCGGGGCCCTACAAACTGACATCAGGAACCTGGACTGGTGAGTTTTTTTTCCCAGGGAAAAGAGCCGATGTTTGCGCTCCGAGTCCTGTGGCCCTGAGCCGGTAGCTGAGTGCAAAAAATCGGAACATCGAAGGATAAGTCCCAGACAGGAGCTGCTCCCACCTCATACTTGTGCTGCCCTGACAGTCCCAGGGGAGCCCTACAAACTGGCATCAGGAACCTGGACTGGTGAGTTTTCTTTCCCAGGGAAAAGAGCCGATGTTTGCGCTCCGAGTCCTGTGGCCATGAGCTGGCAGCTGAGTGCAAAAAATCCGAACATCGAAGGATAAGTCCCAGACAGGAGCTGCCCCCACCTCATACTTGTGCTGCCCTGAGAGTCCCAGGGGAGCCCTACAAACTGACATCAGGAACCTGGACTGGTGAGTTTTTTTTCCCAGGGAAAAGAGCCGATGTTTGCGCTCCGAGTCCTGTGGCCCCGAGCGGGCAGCTGACTGCAAAAAATCGGAACATCGAAGGATATGTCCCAGACAGGAGCTGCCCCCACCTCATCCTTGTGCTGCCCTGAGAGTCCCAGGGGAGCTCTACAAACTGACATCAGGAACCTGGACTGGTGAGTTTTTTTTCCCAGGGAAAAGAGCCGATGTTTGCGCTCCGACTCCTGTGGCCCTGAGCCGGCAGCTGACCGCAAAAAATCCGAACATCGAAGGATAAGTCCCAGACAGGAGCTGCCCCCACCTCATACTTGTGCTGCCCTGACAGTCCCAGCGGAGCCCTACAAACTGACATCAGGAACCTGGACTGGTGAGTTTTCTTTCCCAGGGAAAAGAGCCGATGTTTGTGCTCCGAGTCCTGTGGCCCTGAGCCGGCAGCTGACCGCAAAAAATCCGAACATCGAAGGATAAGTCCCAGACAGGATCTGCCCCCACCTCATACTTGTGCTACCCTGACAGTCCCAGGGGAGCCCTACAAACTGACATCAGGAACCTGGACTGGTGAGTTTTTTTTCCCAGGGAAAAGAGCCGATGTTTGCGCTCCGAGTCCCGTGGCCCTGAGCTGGCAGCTGAGTGCAAAAAATCCGAACATCGAAGGATAAGTCCCAGACAGGAGCTGCCCCCACCTCATACTTGTGCTGCCCTGAGAGTCCAAAAAGAGCCCTACAAACTGACATCAGGAACCTGGACTGGTGAGTTTTCTTTCCCAGGGAAAAGAGCCGATGTTTGCGCTCCGAGTCCTGTGGCCCTGAGCCGGCAGCTGACCGCAAAAATCCGAACATCAAAGGATAAGTCCCAGACAGGAGCTGCCCCCACCTCATACTTGTGCTGCCCTGACAGTCCCAGGGGAGTCCTACAAAATGACATCAGGAACCTGGACTGGTGAGTTTTTTTTCCCAGGGAAAAGAGCCGATGTTTGCGCTCCGAGTCCTGGGGCCCTGAGCGGGCAGCTGAGTGCAAAAAATCCGAACATCGAAGGATAAGTCCCAGACAGGAGCTGCCCCCACCTCATACTTGTGCTGCCCTGACAGTCCCAGTGGAGCCCTACAAACTGACATCAGGAACCTGGACTGGTGAGTTTTCTTTCCCAGGGAAAAGAGCCGATGTTTGCGCTCCGAGTCCTGTGGCCCTGAGCCGGCAGCTGACAGCAAAAATCCAAACATCGAAGGATAAGTCCCAGACAGGAGCTGCCTCCACCTCATACTTGTGCTACCCTGACAGTCCCAGCGGAGCCCTACAAAATGACATCAGGAACCTGGACTGGTGAGTTTTTTTTCCCAGGGAAAAGAGCCGATGTTTGCGCTCCGAGTCCTGTGGCCCTGAGCCGGCAGCTGACCGCAAAAATCCGAACATCGAAGGATAAGTCCCAGACAGGATATGCCCCCACCTCATACTTGTGCTGCCCTGACAGTCCCAGCGGAGCCCTACAAACTGACATCAGGAACCTGGACTGGTGAGTTTTCTTTCCCAGGGAAAAGAGCCGATGTTTGCGCTCCGAGTCCTGTGGCCCTGAGCCGGCAGCTGACCGCAAAAAATCCGAACATCGAAGGATAAGTCCCAGACAGGATCTGCCCCCACCTCATATTTGTGCTACCCTGACAGTCCCAGGGGAGCCCTACAAACTGACATCAGGAACCTGGACTGGTGAGTTTTTTTTCCCAGGGAAAAGAGCCGATGTTTGCGCTCCGAGTCCTGTGGCCCTGAGCCAGCAGCTGAGTGCAAAAAATCCGAACATCGAAGGATAAGTCCCAGACAGGAGCTGCCCCCACCTCATACTTGTGCTGCCCTGACAGTCCCAGCGGAGCCCTACAAACTGACATCAGGAACCTGGACTGGTGAGTTTTCTTTCCCAGGGAAAAGAGCCGATGTTTGCGCTCCGAGTCCTGTGGCCCTGAGCCGGCAGCTGACTGCAAAAAATCGGAACATCGAAGGATAAGTCCCAGACAGGATCTGCCCCCACCTCATACTTGTGCTGCCCTGACAGTCCCAGGGGAGCCCTACAAACTGACATCAGGAACCTGGACTGGTGAGTTTTTTTTCCCAGGGAAAAGAGCCGATGTTTGCGCTCCGAGTCCTGTGGCCCTGAGCGGGCAGCTGAGTGCAAAAAATCCGAACATCGAAGGATAAGTCCCAGAAAGGAGCTGCCCCCATCCCATACTTGTGCTGCCCTGAGAGTCCAAAAAGAGCTCTACAAACTGACATCAGGAACCTGGACTGGTGAGTTTTCTTTCCCAGGGAAAAGAGCCGATGTTTGTGCTCCGAGTCCTGTGGCCCTGAGCCGGCAGCTGACCGCAAAAATCCGAACATCGAAGGATAAGTCCCAGACAGGAGCTGCCCCCACCTCATACTTGTGCTGCCCTGAGAGTCCCAGGGGAGTCCTACAAAATGACATCAGGAACCTGGACTGGTGAGTTTTCTTTCCCAGGGAAAAGAGCCGATGTTTGCGCTCCGAGTCCTGGGGCCCTGAGCGGGCAGCTGAGTGCAAAAAATCCGAACATCGAAGGATAAGTCCCAGACAGGAGCTGCCCCCACCTCATACTTGTGCTGCCCTGAGAGTCCAAAAAGTGTTCTACAAACTGACATCAGGAACCTGGACTGGTGAGTTTTTTTTCCCAGGGAAAAGAGCCGATGTTTGCGCTCCGAGTCCTGTGGCCCTGAGCGGGTAGCTGAGTGCAAAAAATCCGAACATCGAAGGATAAGTCCCAGACAGGAGCTGCCCCCACCTCATACTTGTGCTGCCCTGACAGTCCCAGGGGAGCCCTACAAACTGACATCAGGAACCTGGACTGGTGAGTTTTCTTTCCCAGGGAAAAGAGCCGATGTTTGCGCTCCGAGTCCTGTGGCCCTGAGCCGGCAGCTGACTGCAAAAAATCCGAACATCGAAGGATAAGTCCCAGACAGGATCTGCCCCCACCTCATACTTGTGCTGCCCTGAGAGTCCCAGGGGAGCCCTACAAACTGACATCAGGAACCTGGACTGGTGAGTTTTCTTTCCCAGGGAAAAGAGCCGATGTTTGCGCTCCGAGTCCTGTGGCCCTGAGCCGGCAGCTGAGTGCAAAAAATCCGAACATGGAAGGATAAGTCCCAGACAGGAGCTGCCCCCACCTCATACTTGTGCTGCCTTGTCAGTCCAAAAAGAGCTCTACAAACTGACATCAGGAACCTGGACTGGTGAGTTTTCTTTCCCAGGGAAAAGAGCCGATGTTTGCGCTCCGAGTCCTCTGGCCCTGAGCCGGCAGCTGGCTGCAAAAATCGGAACATCGAAGGATAAGTCCCAGACAGGAGCTGCACCCATCCCATACTTGTGCTGCCCTGAGGGTCCAAAAAGAGCCCTAAAAATTGACATCAGGAACCTGGACTGGTGAGGTTTTTTTCCCAGGGAAAAGAGCCGATGTTTGCGCTCCGAGTCCTGTGGCCCTGAGCGGGCAGCTGAGTGCAAAAAATCGGAACATCGAAGGATAAGTCCCAGACAGGAGCTGCCCCCACCTCATACTTGTGCTGCCCTGACAGTCCCAGGGGAGCCCTACAAACTGACATCAGGAACCTGGACTGGTGAGTTTTTTTTCCCAGGGAAAAGAGCCGATGTTTGCGCTCCGAGTCCTGTGGCCCTGAGCGGGCAGCTGAGTGCAAAAAATCCGAACATCGAAGGATAAGTCCCAGAAAGGAGCTGCCCCCATCCCATACTTGTGCTGCCCTGAGAGTCCAAAAAGAGCCCTACAAACTGACATCAGGAACCTGGACTGGTGAGTTTTCTTTCCCAGGGAAAAGAGCCGATGTTTGTGCTCCGAGTCCTGTGGCCCTGAGCCGGCAGCTGACCGCAAAAATCCGAACATCGAAGGATAAGTCCCAGACAGGAGCTGCCCCCACCTCATACTTGTGCTGCCCTGAGAGTCCCAGGGGAGTCCTACAAAATGACATCAGGAACCTGGACTGGTGAGTTTTCTTTCCCAGGGAAAAGAGCCGATGTTTGCGCTCCGAGTCCTGGGGCCCTGAGCGGGCAGCTGAGTGCAAAAAATCCGAACATCGAAGGATAAGTCCCAGACAGGAGCTGCCCCCACCTCATACTTGTGCTGCCCTGAGAGTCCAAAAAGAGTTCTACAAACTGACATCAGGAACCTGGACTGGTGAGTTTTTTTTCCCAGGGAAAAGAGCCGATGTTTGCGCTCCGAGTCCTGTGGCCCTGAGCGGGTAGCTGAGTGCAAAAAATCCGAACATCGAAGGATAAGTCCCAGACAGGAGCTGCCCCCACCTCATACTTGTGCTGCCCTGACAGTCCCAGGGGAGCCCTACAAACTGACATCAGGAACCTGGACTGGTGAGTTTTCTTTCCCAGGGAAAAGAGCCGATGTTTGCGCTCCGAGTCCTGTGGCCCTGAGCCGGCAGCTGACTGCAAAAAATCCGAACATCGAAGGATAAGTCCCAGACAGGATCTGCCCCCACCTCATACTTGTGCTGCCCTGAGAGTCCCAGAGGAGCCCTACAAACTGACATCAGGAACCTGGACTGGTGAGTTTTCTTTCCCAGGGAAAAGAGCCGATGTTTGCGCTCCGAGTCCTGTGGCCCTGAGCCGGCAGCTGAGTGCAAAAAATCCGAACATGGAAGGATAAGTCCCAGACAGGAGCTGCCCCCACCTCATACTTGTGCTGCCTTGTCAGTCCAAACAGAGCTCTACAAACTGACATCAGGAACCTGGACTGGTGAGTTTTCTTTCCCAGGGAAAAGAGCCGATGTTTGCGCTCCGAGTCCTCTGGCCCTGAGCCGGCAGCTGGCTGCAAAAATCGGAACATCGAAGGATAAGTCCCAGACAGGAGCTGCACCCATCCCATACTTGTGCTGCCCTGAGGGTCCAAAAAGAGCCCTAAAAATTGACATCAGGAACCTGGACTGGTGAGGTTTTTTTCCCAGGGAAAAGAGCCGATGTTTGCGCTCCGAGTCCTGTGGCCCTGAGCGGGCAGCTGAGTGCAAAAAATCCGAACATCAAAGGATAAGTCCCAGACAGGAGCTGCCCCCACCTCATACTTGTGCTGCCCTGACAGTCCCAGGGGAGCCCTACAAACTGACATCAGGAACCTGGACTGGTGAGTTTTCTTTCCCAGGGAAAAGAGCCGATGTTTGCGCTCCGAGTCCTGTGGCCCTGAGCCGGCAGCTGAGTGCAAAAAATCCGAACATCGAAGGATAAGTCCCAGACAGGAGCTGCCCCCACCTCATACTTGTGCTGCCCTGACAGTCCAAAAAGAGCTCTACAAACTGACATCAGGAACCTGGACTGGTGAGTTTTCTTTCCCAGGGAAAAGAGCCGATGTTTGCGCTCCGAGTCCTGTGGCCCTGAGCCGGCAGCTGACTGCAAAAATCGAAATATCGAAGGATAAGTCCCAGACAGGATCTGCCCCCACCTCATACTTGTGCTACCCTGACAGTCCCAGGGGAGCCCTACAAACTGACATCAGGAACCTGGACTGGTGAGTTTTCTTTCCCAGGGAAAAGAGCCGATGTTTGCGCTCCGAGTCCTGTGGCCCTGAGCCGGCAGCTGAGTGCAAAAAATCGGAACATCGAAGGATAAGTCCCAGACAGGAGCTGCCCCCACCTCATACTTGTGCTGCCCTGAGAGTCCCAGGGGAGCCCTACAAACTGACATCAGGAACCTGGACTGGTGAGTTTTCTTTCCCAGGGAAAAGAGCCGATGTTTGCGCTCCGAGTCCTGTGGCCCTGAGCGGGCAGCTGACTGCAAAAAATCCGAACATCGAAGGATAAGTCCCAGACAGGAGCTGCCCCCACCTCATACTTGTGCTGCCCTGACAGTCCAAAAAGAGCTCTACAAACTGACATCAGGAACCTGGACTGGTGAGTTTTCTTTCCCAGGGAAAAGAGCCGATGTTTGCGCTCCGAGTCCTGTGGCCCTGAGCCGGCAGCTGACTGCAAAAAATCCGAACATCGAAGGATAAGTCCCAGACAGGAGCTGCCCCCACCTCATACTTGTGCTGCCCTGACAGTCCCAGGGGTGCTCTACAAACTGACATCAGGAACCTGGACTGGTGAGTTTTCTTTCCCAGGGAAAAGAGCCGATGTTTGCGCTCCGAGTCCTGTGGCCCTGAGCCAGCAGCTGACCGCAAAAAATCCGAACATCGAAGGATAAGTCCCAGACAGGAGCTGCCCCCACCTCATACTTGTGCTGCCCTGACAGTCCCAGCGGAGCCCTACAAACTGACATCAGGAACCTGGACTGGTGAGTTTTCTTTCCCAGGGAAAAGAGCCGATGTTTGCGCTCCGAGTCCTGTGGCCCTGGCGGGCAGCTGACCGCAAAAAATCCGAACATCGAAGGATAAGTCCCTGACAGGATCTGCCCCACCTCATACTTGTGCTGCCCTGAGAGTCCAAAAAGAGCTCTAAAAACTGGCATCAGGAACCTGGACTGGTGAGTTTTCTTTCCCAGGGAAAAGAGCCGATGTTTGCGCTCCGAGTCCTGTGGCCCTGAGCGGGCAGCTGACTGCAAAAAATCCGAACATCGAAGGATAAGTCCCAGACAGGAGCTGCCCCCACCTCATACTTGTGCTGCCCTGACAGTCCCAGGGGTGCTCTACAAACTGACATCAGGAACCTGGACTGGTGAGTTTTCTTTCCCAGGGAAAAGAGCCGATGTTTGCGCTCCGAGTCCTGTGGCCCTGAGCCAGCAGCTGACCGCAAAAAATCCGAACATCGAAGGATAAGTCCCAGACAGGAGCTGCCCCCACCTCATACTTGTGCTGCCCTGACAGTCCCAGCGGAGCCCTACAAACTGACATCAGGAACCTGGACTGGTGAGTTTTCTTTCCCAGGGAAAAGAGCCGATGTTTGCGCTCCGAGTCCTGTGGCCCTGGCGGGCAGCTGACCGCAAAAAATCCGAACATCGAAGGATAAGTCCCTGACAGGATCTGCCCCACCTCATACTTGTGCTGCCCTGAGAGTCCAAAAAGAGCTCTAAAAACTGGCATCAGGAACCTGGACTGGTGAGTTTTCTTTCCCAGGGAAAAGAGCCGATGTTTGCGCTCCGAGTCCTGTGGCCCTGAGCCGGCAGCTGAGTGCAAAAAATCCGAACATCGAAGGATAAGTCCCAGACAGGAGCTGCCCCCACCTCATACTTGTGCTGCCCTGACAGTCCCAGGGGAGCCCTACAAACTGACATCAGGAACCTGGACTGGTGAGTTTTCTTTCCCAGGGAAAAGAGCCGATGTTTGCGCTCCGACTCCTGTGGACCTGAGGGGGCAGCTGACTGCAAAAAATCGGAACATCGAAGGATAAGTCCCAGACAGGAGCTGCCCGCACCTCATACTTGTGCTGCCCTGACAGTCCCAGCGGAGCCCTACAAACTGACATCAGGAACCTGGACTGGTGAGTTTTCTTTCCCAGGGAAAAGAGCCGATGTTTGCGTTCCGAGTCCTGTGGCCCTGAGCCGGCAGCTGAGTGCAAAAAATCCGAACATTGAAGGATAAGTCCCAGACAGGAGCTGCCCCCACCTCATACTTGTGCTGCCCTGACAGTCCCAGGGGAGCCCTACAAACTGACATCAGGAACCTGGACTGGTGAGTTTTCTTTCCCAGGGAAAAGAGCCGATGTTTGCGCTCCGAGTCCTGTGGCCCTGAGCCGGCAGCTGAGTGCAAAAAATCCGAATATCGAAGGATAAGTCCCAGACAGGAGCTGCCCCCACCTCATACTTGTGCTACCCTGTCAGTCCAAAAAGAGCTCTACAAACTGACATCAGGAACCTGGACTGGTGAGTTTTCTTTCCCAGGGAAAAGAGCCGATGTTTGCGCTCCGAGTCCTGTGGCCCTGAGCCGGCAGCTGGCTGCAAAAATCGGAACATCGAAGGATAAGTCCCAGACAGGAGCTGCACCCATCCCATTCTTGTGCTGCCCCGAGAGTCCAAAAAGAGCCCTACAAACTGACATCAGGAACCTGGACTGGTGAGTTTTTTTTCCCAGGGAAAAGAGCCGATGTTTGCGCTCCGAGTCCTCTGGCCCTGAGCCGGCAGCTTACCGCAATAAATCCGAACATTGAAGGATAAGTCCCAGACAGGAGCTGCCCCCACCTCATACTTGTGCTACCCTGAGAGTCCCAGGGGAGCCCTACAAACTGACATCAGGAACCTGGACTGGTGAGTTTTCTTTCCCAGGGAAAAGAGCCGATGTTTGCGCTCCGAGTCCTGTGGCCCTGAGCGGGCAGCTGAGTGCAAAAAATCCGAACATCGAAGGATAAGTCCCAGACAGGAGCTGCCCCCACCTCATACTTGTGCTGCCCTGTCAGTCCAAAAAGAGCTCTACAAACTGACATCAGGAACCTGGACTGGTGAGTTTTCTTTCCCAGGGAAAAGAGCCGATGTTTGCGCTCCGAGTCCTGTGGCCCTGAGCCGGCAGCTGGCTGCAAAAATCGGAACATCGAAGGATAAGTCCCAGACAGGAGCTGCACCCATCCCATACTTGTGCTGCCCTGAGAGTCCAAAACGAGCCCTACAAACTGACATCAGGAACCTGGACTGGTGAGTTTTTTTTCCCAGGGAAAAGAGCCGATGTTTGCGCTCCGAGTCCTGTGGCCCTGAGCGGGCAGCTGAGTGCAAAAAATCGGAACATCGAAGGATAAGTCCCAGACCGGAGCTGCCCCCACCTCATACTTGTGCTGCCCTGACAGTCCCAGGGGAGCCCTACAAACTGACATCAGGAACCTGGACTGGTGAGTTTTCTTTCCCAGGGAAAAGAGCCGATGTTTGCGCTCTGAGTCCTGTGGCCCTGAGCGGGTAGCTGAGTGCAAAAAATCCAAACATCGAAGGATAAGTCCCAGAAAGGATCTGCCCCCACCTCATACTTGTGCTGCCCTGAGAGTCCAAAAAGAGCTCTACAAACTGGCATCAGGAACCTGGACTGGTGAGTTTTCTTTCCCAGGGAAAAGAGCCGATGTTTGCGCTCCGAGTCCTGTGGCCCTGAGCCGGCAGCTGAGTGCAAAAAATCCGAACATCGAAGGATAAGTCCCAGACAGGAGCTGCCCCCACCTCATACTTGTGCTGCCCTGTCAGTCCAAAAAGAGCTCTACAAACTGACATCAGGAACCTGGACTGGTGAGTTTTCTTTCCCAAGGAAAAGAGCCGATGTTTGCGCTCCGAGTCCTGTGGCCCTGAGCCGGCAGCTGGCTGCAAAAATCGGAACATCGAAGGATAAGTCCCAGACAGGAGCTGCACCCATCCCATTCTTGTGCTGCCCCGAGAGTCCAAAAAGAGCCCTACAAACTGACATCAGGAACCTGGACTGGTGAGTTTTTTTTCCCAGGGAAAAGAGCCGATGTTTGCGCTCCGAGTCCTGTGGCCCTGAGCGGGCAGCTGACCGCAAATAATCCGAACATCGAAGGATAAGTCCCAGACAGGAGCTGCTCCCACCTCATACTTGTGCTGCCCTGACAGTCCCAGGGGAGCCCTACAAACTGACATCAGGAACCTGGACCCTTGAGTTTTCTTTCCCAGGGAAAAGAGCCGATGTTTGCGCTCCGAGTCCTGTGGCCCTGATCCGGCAGCTGACTGCAAAAAATCCGAACATCGAAGGATAAGTCCCAGACAGGAGCTGCCCCCACCTCATACTTGTGCTGCCCTGTCAGTCCAAAAAGAGCTCTACAAACTGACATCAGGAACCTGGACTGGTGAGTTTTCTTTCCCAGGGAAAAGAGCCGATGTTTGCGCTCCGAGTCCTGTGGCCCTGAGCCGGCAGCTGAGTGCAAAAATCGGAACATCGAAGGATAAGTCCAGACAGGAGCTGCACCCATCCCATACTTGTGCTGCCCTGAGAGTCCAAAAAGAGCCCTAAAAATTGACCTCACGATCCTGGACTGGTGAGTTTTTTTTCCCAGGGAAAAGAGCCGATGTTTGCGCTCCGAGTCCTGTGGCCCTGAGCCGGCAGCTGACTGCAAAAAATCCGAACATCGAAGGATAAGTCCCAGACAGGAGCTGCTCCCACCTCATACATGTGCTGCCCTGACAGTCCCAGGGGAGCCCTACAAACTGACATCAGGAACCTGGACTGGTGAGTTTTCTTTCCCAGGGAAAAGAGCCGATGTTTGTGCTCCGACTCCTGTGGCCCTGAGCGGGCAGCTGACTGCAAAAAATCCGAACATCGAAGGATAAGTCCCAGACAGGAGCTGCCCCCACCTCATACTTGTGCTGCCCTGACAGTCCCAGCGGAGCCCTACAAACTGACATCAGGAACCTGGACTGGTGAGTTTTCTTTCCCAGGGAAAAGAGCCGATGTTTGCGCTCTGAGTCCTGTGGCCCTGGGCGGGTAGCTGAGTGAAAAAAAGTCCAAACATCGAAGGATAAGTCCCAGACAGGAGCTGCCCCCACCTCATACTTGTGCTGCCCTGAGAGTCCAAAAAGAGCTCTACAAACTGGCATCAGGAACCTGGACTGGTGAGTTTTCTTTCCCAGGGAAAAGAGCCGATGTTTGCGCTCCGAGTCCTGTGGCCCTGAGCCGGCAGCTGACTGCAAAAATCGGAACATCGAAGGATAAGTCCCAGACAGGATCTTCCCCCACCTCATACTTGTGCTACCCTGACAGTCCCAGGGGAGCCCTACAAACTGACATCAGGAACCTGGACTGGTGAGTTTTCTTTCCCAGGGAAAAGAGCCGATGTTTGCGTTCCGAGTCCTGTGGCCCTGAGTGGGCAGCTGACTGCAAAAAATCGGAACATCGAAGGATAAGTCCCAGACAGGAGCTGCCCCCACCTCATACTTGTGCTGCCCTGACAGTCCCAGGGGAGCCCTACAAACTGACATCAGGAACCTGGACTGATGAGTTTTCTTTCCCAGGGAAAAGAGCCGATGTTTGCGCTCCGAGTCCTGTGGCCCTGAGCCGGCAGCTGACTGCAAAAAATCCGAACATCGAAGGATAAGTCCCAGACAGGAGCTGCCCCCCCCTCATATTTGTGCTGCCCTGACAGTCCAAAAAGTGCTCTACAAACTGACATCAGGAACCTGGACTGGTGAGTTTTCTTTCCCAGGGAAAAGAGCCGATGTTTGCGCTCCGAGTCCTGTGGCCCTGAGCCGGCAGCTGAGTGCAAAAAATCCGAACATCGAAGGATAAGTCCCAGACAGGATCTGCCCCCACCTCATACTTGTGCTACCCTGACAGTCCCAGGGGAGCCCTACAAACTGACATCAGGAACCTGGACTGGTGAGTTTTCTTTCCCAGGGAAAAGAGCCGATGTTTGCGCTCCGAGTCCTGTGGCCCTGAGCCGGCAGCTGACCGCAAAAAATCCGAACATCGAAGGATAAGTCCCAGACAGGAGCTGCCCCCACCTCATACTTGTGCTGCCCTGACAGTCCCAGGGGAGCCCTACAAACTGACATCAGGAACCTGGACTGGTGAGTTTTCTTTCCCAGGGAAAAGAGCCGATGTTTGCGCTCCGACTCCTGTGGCCCTGAGCGGGCAGCTGACTGCAAAAAATCGGAACATCGATGGATAAGTCCCAGACAGGAGCTGCCCCCACCTCATACTTGTGCTACCCTTACAGTCCCAGGGGAGCCCTACAAAATGACATCAGGAACCTGGACTGGTGAGTTTTCTTTTCCAGGGAAAAGAGCCGATGTTTGCGCTCCGAGTCCTGTGGCCCTGAGCCGGCAGCTGACTGCAAAAAATCCGAACATCGAAGGATAAGTCCCAGACAGGAGCTGCCCCCACCTCATACTTGTGCTGCCCTGAGAGTCCAAAAAGAGCTCTACAAACTGACATCAGGAACCTGGACTGGTGAGTTTTTTTTCCCAGGGAAAAGAGCCGATGTTTGCGCTCCGAGTCCTGTGGCCCTGAGTGGGCAGCTGACTGCAAAAAATCCGAACATTGAAGGATAAGTCCCAGACAGGAGCTGCCCCCACCTCATACTTGTGCTACCCTGACAGTCCCAGGGGAGTCCTACAAACTGACATCAGGAACCTGGACTGCTGAGTTTTCTTTCCCAGGGAAAAGAGCCGATGTTTGCGCTCCGAGTCCTGTGGCCCTGAGCCGGCAGCTGACTGCAAAAAATCCGAACATCGAAGGATAAGTCCCAGACAGGAGCTGCCCCCACCTCATACTTGTGCTGCCCTGACAGTCCCAGGGGAGCCCTACAAACTGACATCAGGAACCTGGACTGGTGAGTTTTCTTTCCCAGGGAAAAGAGCCGATGTTTGCGCTCCGAGTCCTGTGGCCCTGAGCCGGCAGCTGACCGCAAAAAATCCGAACATCGAAGGATAAGTCCCAGACAGGAGCTGCCCCCACCTCATACTTGTGCTACCCTGAGAGTCCCAGGGGAGCCCTACAAACTGACATCAGGAACGTGGACTGGTGAGTTTTTTTCCCCAGGGAAAAGAGCCGATGTTTGCGCTCCGAGTCCTGTGGCCCTGAGCCGGCAGCTGACTGCAAAAAATCCGAACATCGAAGGATAAGTCCCAGACAGGAGCTGCCCCCCCCTCATATTTGTGCTGCCCTGACAGTCCAAAAAGTGCTCTACAAACTGACATCAGGAACCTGGACTGGTGAGTTTTCTTTCCCAGGGAAAAGAGCCGATGTTTGCGCTCCGAGTCCTGTGGCCCTGAGCCGGCAGCTGAGTGCAAAAAATCCGAACATCGAAGGATAAGTCCCAGACAGGATCTGCCCCCACCTCATACTTGTGCTACCCTGACAGTCCCAGGGGAGCCCTACAAACTGACATCAGGAACCTGGACTGGTGAGTTTTCTTTCCCAGGGAAAAGAGCCGATGTTTGCGCTCCGAGTCCTGTGGCCCTGAGCCGGCAGCTGACCGCAAAAAATCCGAACATCGAAGGATAAGTCCCAGACAGGAGCTGCCCCCACCTCATACTTGTGCTGCCCTGACAGTCCCAGGGGAGCCCTACAAACTGACATCAGGAACCTGGACTGGTGAGTTTTCTTTCCCAGGGAAAAGAGCCGATGTTTGCGCTCCGACTCCTGTGGCCCTGAGCGGGCAGCTGACTGCAAAAAATCGGAACATCGATGGATAAGTCCCAGACAGGAGCTGCCCCCACCTCATACTTGTGCTACCCTTACAGTCCCAGGGGAGCCCTACAAAATGACATCAGGAACCTGGACTGGTGAGTTTTCTTTCCCAGGGAAAAGAGCCGATGTTTGCGCTCCGAGTCCTGTGGCCCTGAGCCGGCAGCTGACTGCAAAAAATCCGAACATCGAAGGATAAGTCCCAGACAGGAGCTGCCCCCACCTCATACTTGTGCTGCCCTGAGAGTCCAAAAAGAGCTCTACAAACTGACATCAGGAACCTGGACTGGTGAGTTTTTTTTCCCAGGGAAAAGAGCCGATGTTTGCGCTCCGAGTCCTGTGGCCCTGAGTGGGCAGCTGACTGCAAAAAATCCGAACATTGAAGGATAAGTCCCAGACAGGAGCTGCCCCCACCTCATACTTGTGCTACCCTGACAGTCCCAGGGGAGTCCTACAAACTGACATCAGGAACCTGGACTGGTGAGTTTTTTTTCCGAGGGAAAAGAGCCGATGTTTGCGCTCCGAGTCCTGTGGCCCTGAGCCGGCAGCTGACTGCTAAAAATCCGAACATCGAAGGATAAGTCCCAGACAGGAGCTGCCCCCACCTCATACTTGTGCTGCCCTGACAGTCCCAGGGGAGCCCGACAAACTGACATCAGGAACCTGGACTGGTGAGTTTTCTTTCCCAGGGAAAAGAGCCGATGTTTGCGCTCCGAGTCCTGTGGCCCTGAGCCGGCAGCTGACTGCAAAAAATCCGAACATCGAAGGATAAGTCCCAGACAGGAGCTGCCCCCACCTCATACTTGTGCTGCCCTGACAGTCCCAGGGGAGCTCTACAAACTGACATCAGGAACGTGGACTGGTGAGTTTTCTTTCCCAGGGAAAAGAGCCGATGTTTGCGCTCCGACTCCTGTGGCCCTGAGCCAGCAGCTGACCGCAAAAAATCCGAACATCGAAGGATAAGTCCCAGACAGGAGCTGCCCCCACCTCATACTTGTGCTGCCCTGAGAGTCCAAAAAGAGCCCTACAAACTGACATCAGGAACCTGGACTGGTGAGTTTTCTTTCCCAGGGAAAAGAGCCGATGTTTGCGCTCCGAGTCCTGTGGCCCTGAGCGGGCAGCTGACTGCAAAAAATCGGAACATTGAAGGATAAGTCCCAGACAGGAGCTGCCCCCACCTCATACTTGTGCTGCCCTGAGAGTCCCAGGGGAGCCCTACAAACTGACATCAGGAACCTGGACTGGTGAGTTTTCTTTCCCAGGGAAAAGAGCCGATGTTTGCGCTCCGAGTCCTGTGGCCCTGAGCCGGCAGCTGACTGCTAAAAATCCGAACATCGAAGGATAAGTCCCAGGCAGGAGCTGCCCCCACCTCATACTTGTGCTGCACTGACAGTCCCAGGAGAGCCCTACAAACTGACATCAGGAACCTGGACTGGTGAGTTTTCTTTCCCAGGGAAAAGAGCCGATGTTTGCGCTCCGAGTCCTGTGGCTTTGAGCGGGCAGCTGACTGCAAAAAATCGGAACATCGAAGGATAAGTCCCAGACAGGAGCTGCCCCCACCTCATACTTGTGCTGCCCTGAGAGTCCCAGGGGAGCCCTACAAACTGACATCAGGAACGTGGACTGGTGAGTTTTTTTCCCCAGGGAAAAGAGCCGATGTTTGCGCTCCGAGTCCTGTGGCCCTGAGCCGGCATCTGACTGCAAAAAATCCGAACATCGAAGGATAAGTCCCAGACAGGAGCTGCCCCCACCTCATACTTGTGCTGCCCTGAGAGTCCCAGGGGAGCCCTACAAACTGACATCAGGAACCTGGACTGGTGAGTTTTCTTTCCCAGGGAAAAGAGCCGATGTTTGCGCTCCGAGTCCTGTGGCCCTGAGCGGGCAGCTGAGTGCAAAAAATTGGAACATCGAAGGATAAGTCCCAGACAGGAGCTGCCCCCACCTCATACTTGTGCTGCCCTGAGAGTCCAAAAAGAGCCCTACAAACTGACATCAGGAACCTGGACTGGTGAGTTTTCTTTCCCAGGGAAAAGAGCCGATGTTTGCGCTCCGAGTCCTGTGGCCCTGAGTGGGCAGCTGACCGCAAAAAATCGGAACATCGAAGGATAAGTCCCAGACAGGAGCTGCCCCCACCTCATACTTGTGCTGCCCTGAGAGTCCCAGGGGAGCCCTACAAACTGACATCAGGAACCTGGACTGGTGAGTTTTCTTTCCCAGGGAAAAGAGCCGATGTTTGCGCTCCGAGTCCTGTGGCCCTGAGCGGGCAGCTGAGTGCAAAAAATCGGAACATCGAAGGATAAGTCCCAGACAGGAGCTGCCCCCACCTCATACTTGTGCTGCCCTGAGAGTCCAAAAAGAGCCCTACAAACTGACATCAGGAACCTGGACTGGTGAGTTTTCTTTCCCAGGGAAAAGAGCCGATGTTTGCGCTCCGAGTCCTGTGGCCCTGAGCGGGCAGCTGACTGCAAAAAATCGGAACATTGAAGGATAAGTCCCAGACAGGAGCTGCCCCCACCTCATACTTGTGCTGCCCTGAGAGTCCCAGGGGAGCCCTACAAACTGACATCAGGAACCTGGACTGGTGAGTTTTCTTTCCCAGGGAAATGAGCCGATGTTTGCACTCCGAGTCCTGTGGCCCTGAGCGGGCAGCTGACTGCAAAAAATCGGAACAACGAAGGATAAGTCCCAGACAGGAGCTGCCCCCACCTCATACTTGTGCTGCCCTGAGAGTCCCTGGGGAGCCCTACAAACTGACATCAGGAACCTGGACTGGTGAGTTTTCTTTCCCAGGGAAAAGAGCCGATGTTTGCGCTCCGAGTCCTGTGGCCCTGAGCCGGCAGCTGAGTGCAAAAAATCGGAACATCGAAGGATAAGTCCCAGACAGGAGCTGCCCCCACCTCATACTTGTGCTGCCCTGAGAGTCCCAGGGGAGCCCTACAAACTGACATCAGGAACCTGGACTGGTGAGTTTTCTTTCCCAGGGAAAAGAGCCGATGTTTGCGCCCCGAGTCCTGTGGCCCTGAGTGGGCAGCTGAGTGCAAAAAATCGGAACATCAAAGGATAAGTCCCAGACAGGAGCTGCCCCCACCTCATATTTGTGCTGCCCTGAGAGTCCCAGGGGAGCCCTACAAACTGACATCAGGAACCTGGACTGGTGAGTTTTCTTTCCCAGGGAAAAGAGCCGATGTTTGCGCTCCGAGTCCTGTGGCCCTGAGCGGGCAGCTGAGTGCAAAAAATCGGAACATCGAAGGATAAGTCCCAGACAGGAGCTGCCCCCACCTCATACTTGTGCTGCCCTGAGAGTCCCAGGGGAGCCCTACAAACTGACATCAGGAACCTGGACTGGTGAGTTTTCTTTCCCAGGGAAAAGAGCCGATGTTTGCGCTCCGAGTCCTGTGGCCCTGAGCCGGCAGCTGAGTGCAAATATCGGAACATCGAAGGATAAGTCCCAGACAGGAGCTGCCCCCACCTCATACTTGTGCTGCCCTGAGAGTCCAAAAAGAGCCCTAGAAACTGAAATCAGGAACCTGGACTGGTGAGTTTTCTTTCCCAGGGAAAAGAGCCGATGTTTGCGCTCTGAGTCCTGTGGCCCTGAGCGGGCAGCTGAGTGCAAAAAATCGGAACATCGAAGGATAAGTCCCAGACAGGAGCTGCCCCCACCTCATACTTGTGCTGCCCTGAGAGTCCAAAAAGAGCCCTAATAACTGACATCAGGAACCTGGACTGGTGAGTTTTCTTTCCCAGGGAAAAGAGCCGATGTTTGCGCTCCGAGTCCTGTGGCCCTGAGCGGGCAGCTGACTGCAAAAAATCGGAACATTGAAGGATAAGTCCCAGACAGGAGCTGCCCCCACCTCATACTTGTGCTGCCCTGAGAGTCCCAGGGGAGCCCTACAAACTGACATCAGGAACCTGGACTGGTGAGTTTTCTTTCCCAGGTAAATGAGCCGATGTTTGCGCTCCGAGTCCTGTGGCCCTGACCCGGCAGCTGACTGCAAAAAATCCGAACATCGAAGGATAAGTCCCAGACAGGAGCTGCCCCCACCTCATACTTGTGCTGCCCTGACAGTCCCAGGGGAGCTCTACAAACTGACATCAGGAACCTGGACTGGTGAGTTTTCTTTCCCAGGGAAAAGAGCCGATGTTTGCGCTCCGACTCCTGTGGCCCTGAGCCAGCAGCTGACCGCAAAAACTCCGAACATCGAAGGATAAGTCCCAGACAGGAGCTGCCCCCACCTCATACTTGTGCTGCCCTGACAGTCGCAGCGGAGCCCTACAAACTGACATCAGGAACCTGGACTGGTGAGTTTTCTTTCCCAGGGAAAAGAGCCGATGTTTGCGCTCCGAGTCCTGTGGCCCTGAGCGGGCAGCTGACCGCAAAAAATCCGAACATCGAAGGATAAGTCCCAGACAGGAGCTGCCCCCACCTCATACTTGTGCTACCCTGACAGTCCCAGGGGAGCCCTACAAACTGACATCAGGAACGTGGACTGGTGAGTTTTTTTCCCCAGGGAAAAGAGCCGATGTTTGCGCTCCGAGTCCTGTGGCCCTGAGCCGGCATCTGACTGCAAAAAATCCGAACATCGAAGGATAAGTCCCAGACAGGAGCTGCCCCCACCTCATACTTGTGCTGCCCTGAGAGTCCCAGGGGAGCCCTACAAACTGACATCAGGAACCTGGACTGGTGAGTTTTCTTTCCCAGGGAAAAGAGCCGATGTTTGCGCTCCGAGTCCTGTGGCCCTGAGCGGGCAGCTGAGTGCAAAAAATCGGAACATCGAAGGATAAGTCCCAGACAGGAGCTGCCCCCACCTCATACTTGTGCTGCCCTGAGAGTCCCAGGAGAGCCCTACAAACTGACATCAGGAACCTGGACTGGTGAGTTTTCTTTCCCAGGGAAAAGAGCCGATGTTTGCGCTCCGAGTCCTGTGGCCCTGAGCGGGCAGCTGACTGCAAAAAATCGGAACATCGAAGGATAAGTCCCAGACAGGAGCTGCCCCCACCTCATACTTGTGCTGCCCTGAGAGTCCCAGGGGAGCCCTACAAACTGACATCAGGAACCTGGACTGGTGAGTTTTCTTTCCCAGGGAAAAGAGCCGATGTTTGCGCTCCGAGTCCTGTGGCCCTGAGCGGGCAGCTGAGTGCAAAAAATCGGAACATCGAAGGATAAGTCCCAGACAGGAGCTGCCCCCACCTCATACTTGTGCTGCCCTGAGAGTCCAAAAAGAGCCCTAGAAACTGAAATCAGGAACCTGGACTGGTGAGTTTTCTTTCCCAGGGAAAAGAGCCGATGTTTGCGCTCCGAGTCCTGTGGCCCTGAGTGGGCAGCTGACTGCAAAAAATCGGAACATCGAAGGATAAGTCCCAGACAGGAGCTGCCCCCACCTCATACTTGTGCTGCCCTGAGAGTCCCAGGGGAGCCCTACAAACTGACATCAGGAACCTGGACTGGTGAGTTTTCTTTCCCAGGGAAAAGAGCCGATGTTTGCGCTCCGAGTCCTGTGGCCCTGAGCGGGCAGCTGAGTGCAAAAAATCGGAACATCGAAGGATAAGTCCCAGACAGGAGCTGCCCCCACCTCATCCTTGTGCTGCCCTGACAGTCCCACGGGAGCCCTACAAACTGACATCAGGAACCTGGACTGGTGAGTTTTCTTTCCCAGGGAAAAGAGCCGATGTTTGCGCTCCGAGTCCTGTGGCCCTGAGCGGGCAGCTGAGTGCAAAAAATCGGAACATCGAAGGATAAGTCCCAGACAGGAGCTGCCCCCACCTCATACTTGTGCTGCCCTGAGAGTCCCAGGGGAGCCCTACAAACTGACATCAGGAACCTGGACTGGTGAGTTTTCTTTCCCAGGTAAATGAGCCGATGTTTGCACTCTGAGTCCTATGGCCCTGAGCGGGCAGCTGACTGCAAAAAATCGGAACATCGAAGGATAAGTCCCAGACAGGAGCTGCCCCCACCTCATACTTGTGCTGCCCTGAGAGTCCCAGGGGAGCCCTACAAACTGACATCAGGAACCTGGACTGGTGAGTTTTCTTTCCCAGGGAAAAGAGCCGATGTTTGCGCTCCGAGTCCTGTGGCCCTGAGCGGGCAGCTGAGTGCAAAAAATCGGAACATCGAAGGATAAGTCCCAGACAGGAGCTGCCCCCACCTCATCCTTGTGCTGCCCTGACAGTCCCACGGGAGCCCTACAAACTGACATCAGGAACCTGGACTGGTGAGTTTTCTTTCCCAGGGAAAAGAGCCGATGTTTGCGCTCCGAGTCCTGTGGCCCTGAGCGGGCAGCTGAGTGCAAAAAATCGGAACATCGAAGGATAAGTCCCAGACAGGAGCTGCCCCCACCTCATACTTGTGCTGCCCTGAGAGTCCCAGGGGAGCCCTACAAACTGACATCAGGAACCTGGACTGGTGAGTTTTCTTTCCCAGGGAAAAGAGCCGATGTTTGCGCTCCGAGTCCTGTGGCCCTGAGCGGGCAGCTGAGTGCAAAAAATCGGAACATCGAAGGATAAGTCCCAAACAGGAGCTGCCCCCACCTCATACTTGTGCTGCCCTGAGAGTCCAAAAAGAGCCCTACAAACTGAAATCAGGAACCTGGACTGGTGAGTTTTCTTTTCCAGGGAAAAGAGCCGATGTTTGCGCTCCGAGTCCTGTGGCCCTGAGCGGGCAGCTGAGTGCAAAAAATCGGAACATCGAAGGATAAGTCCCAGACAGGAGCTGCCCCCACCTCATACTTGTGCTGCCCTGAGAGTCCAAAAAGAGCCCTAGAAACTGAAATCAGGAACCTGGACTGGTGAGTTTTCTTTCCCAGGGAAAAGAGCCGATGTTTGCGCTCCGAGTCCTGTGGCCCTGAGTGGGCAGCTGACTGCAAAAAATCGGAACATCGAAGGATAAGTCCCAGACAGGAGCTGCCCCCACCTCATACTTGTGCTGCCCTGAGAGTCCCAGGGGAGCCCTACAAACTGACATCAGGAACCTGGACTGGTGAGTTTTCTTTCCCAGGGAAAAGAGCCGATGTTTGCGCTCCGAGTCCTGTGGCCCTGAGCGGGCCGGTGACTGCAAAAAATCGGAACATCGAAGGATAAGTCCCAGACAGGAGCTGCCCCCACCTCATACTTGTGCTGCCCTGAGAGTCCCAGGAGAGCCCTACAAACTGACATCAGGAACCTGGACTGGTGAGTTTTCTTTCCCAGGGAAAAGAGCCGATGTTTGCGCTCCGAGTCCTGTGGCCCTGAGCGGGCAGCTGACTGCAAAAAATCGGAACATTGAAGGATAAGTCCCAGACAGGAGCTGCCCCCACCTCATACTTGTGCTGCCCTGAGAGTCCCAGGGGAGCCCTACAAACTGACATCAGGAACCTGGACTGGTGAGTTTTCTTTCCCAGGTAAATGAGCCGATGTTTGCACTCTGAGTCCTAAGGCCCTGAGCGGGCAGCTGACTGCAAAAAATCGGAACATCGAAGGATAAGTCCCAGACAGGAGCTGCCCCCACCTCATACTTGTGCTGCCCTGAGAGTCCCAGGGGAGCCCTACAAACTGACATCAGGAACCTGGACTGGTGAGTTTTCTTTCCCAGGGAAAAGAGCCGATGTTTGCGCTCCGAGTCCTGTGGCCCTGAGCGGGCAGCTGAGTGCAAAAAATCGGAACATCGAAGGATAAGTCCCAGACAGGAGCTGCCCCCACCTCATCCTTGTGCTGCCCTGACAGTCCCACGGGAGCCCTACAAACTGACATCAGGAACCTGGACTGGTGAGTTTTCTTTCCCAGGGAAAAGAGCCGATGTTTGCGCTCCGAGTCCTGTGGCCCTGAGCGGGCAGCTGAGTGCAAAAAATCGGAACATCGAAGGATAAGTCCCAGACAGGAGCTGCCCCCACCTCATACTTGTGCTGCCCTGAGAGTCCAAAAAGAGCCCTACAAACTGAAATCAGGAACCTGGACTGGTGAGTTTTCTTTTCCAGGGAAAAGAGCCGATGTTTGCGCTCCGAGTCCTGTGGACCTGAGCGGGCAGCTGAGTGCAAAAAATCGGAACATCGAAGGATAAGTCCCAGACAGGAGCTGCCCCCACCTCATACTTGTGCTGCCCTGAGAGTCCCAGGGGAGCCCTACAAACTGACATCAGGAACCTGGACTGGTGAGTTTTCTTTCCCAGGTAAATGAGCCGATGTTTGCGCTCCGAGTCCTGTGGCCCTGACCCGGCAGCTGACTGCAAAAAATCCGAACATCGAAGGATAAGTCCCAGACAGGAGCTGCCCCCACCTCATGCTTGTGCTGCCCTGACAGTCCCAGGGGAGCTCTACAAACTGACATCAGGAACCTGGACTGGTGAGTTTTCTTTCCCAGGGAAAAGAGCCGATGTTTGCGCTCCGACTCCTGTGGCCCTGAGCCAGCAGCTGACCGCAAAAAATCGGAACATCGAAGGATAAGTCCCAGACAGGAGCTGCCCCCACCTCATACTTGTGCTGCCCTGACAGTCGCAGCGGAGCCCTACAAACTGACATCAGGAACCTGGACTGGTGAGTTTTCTTTCCCAGGGAAAAGAGCCGATGTTTGCGCTCCGAGTCCTGTGGCCCTGAGCGGGCAGCTGACCGCAAAAAATCCGAACATCGAAGGATAAGTCCCAGACAGGAGCTGCCCCCACCTCATACTTGTGCTACCCTGACAGTCCCAGGGGAGCCCTACAAACTGACATCAGGAACGTGGACTGGTGAGTTTTTTTCCCCAGGGAAAAGAGCCGATGTTTGCGCTCCGAGTCCTGTGGCCCTGAGCCGGCATCTGACTGCAAAAAATCCGAACATCGAAGGATAAGTCCCAGACAGGAGGTGCCCCCACCTCATACTTGTGCTGCCCTGAGAGTCCCAGGGGAGCCCTACAAACTGACATCAGGAACCTGGACTGGTGAGTTTTCTTTCCCAGGGAAAAGAGCCGATGTTTGCGCTCCGAGTCCTGTGGCCCTGAGCGGGCAGCTGAGTGCAAAAAATCGGAACATCGAAGGATAAGTCCCAGACAGGAGCTGCCCCCACCTCATACTTGTGCTGCCCTGAGAGTCCCAGGAGAGCCCTACAAACTGACATCAGGAACCTGGACTGGTGAGTTTTCTTTCCCAGGGAAAAGAGCCGATGTTTGCGCTCCGAGTCCTGTGGCCCTGAGCGGGCAGCTGACTGCAAAAAATCGGAACATCGAAGGATAAGTCCCAGACAGGAGCTGCCCCCACCTCATACTTGTGCTGCCCTGAGAGTCCCAGGGGAGCCCTACAAACTGACATCAGGAACCTGGACTGGTGAGTTTTCTTTCCCAGGGAAAAGAGCCGATGTTTGCGCTCCGAGTCCTGTGGCCCTGAGCGGGCAGCTGAGTGCAAAAAATCGGAACATCGAAGGATAAGTCCCAGACAGGAGCTGCCCCCACCTCATACTTGTGCTGCCCTGAGAGTCCAAAAAGAGCCCTAGAAACTGAAATCAGGAACCTGGACTGGTGAGTTTTCTTTCCCAGGGAAAAGAGCCGATGTTTGCGCTCCGAGTCCTGTGGCCCTGAGTGGGCAGCTGACTGCAAAAAATCGGAACATCGAAGGATAAGTCCCAGACAGGAGCTGCCCCCACCTCATACTTGTGCTGCCCTGAGAGTCCCAGGGGAGCCCTACAAACTGACATCAGGAACCTGGACTGGTGAGTTTTCTTTCCCAGGGAAAAGAGCCGATGTTTGCGCTCCGAGTCCTGTGGCCCTGAGCGGGCAGCTGAGTGCAAAAAATCGGAACATCGAAGGATAAGTCCCAGACAGGAGCTGCCCCCACCTCATCCTTGTGCTGCCCTGACAGTCCCACGGGAGCCCTACAAACTGACATCAGGAACCTGGACTGGTGAGTTTTCTTTCCCAGGGAAAAGAGCCGATGTTTGCGCTCCGAGTCCTGTGGCCCTGAGCGGGCAGCTGAGTGCAAAAAATCGGAACATCGAAGGATAAGTCCCAGACAGGAGCTGCCCCCACCTCATACTTGTGCTGCCCTGAGAGTCCCAGGGGAGCCCTACAAACTGACATCAGGAACCTGGACTGGTGAGTTTTCTTTCCCAGGTAAATGAGCCGATGTTTGCACTCTGAGTCCTATGGCCCTGAGCGGGCAGCTGACTGCAAAAAATCGGAACATCGAAGGATAAGTCCCAGACAGGAGCTGCCCCCACCTCATACTTGTGCTGCCCTGAGAGTCCCAGGGGAGCCCTACAAACTGACATCAGGAACCTGGACTGGTGAGTTTTCTTTCCCAGGGAAAAGAGCCGATGTTTGCGCTCCGAGTCCTGTGGCCCTGAGCGGGCAGCTGAGTGCAAAAAATCGGAACATCGAAGGATAAGTCCCAGACAGGAGCTGCCCCCACCTCATCCTTGTGCTGCCCTGACAGTCCCACGGGAGCCCTACAAACTGACATCAGGAACCTGGACTGGTGAGTTTTCTTTCCCAGGGAAAAGAGCCGATGTTTGCGCTCCGAGTCCTGTGGCCCTGAGCGGGCAGCTGACTGCAAAAAATCGGAACATCGAAGGATAAGTCCCAGACAGGAGCTGCCCCCACCTCATACTTGTGCTGCCCTGAGAGTCCCAGGGGAGCCCTACAAACTGACATCAGGAACCTGGACTGGTGAGTTTTCTTTCCCAGGGAAAAGAGCCGATGTTTGCGCTCCGAGTCCTGTGGCCCTGAGCGGGCAGCTGAGTGCAAAAAATCGGAACATCGAAGGATAAGTCCCAAACAGGAGCTGCCCCCACCTCATACTTGTGCTGCCCTGAGAGTCCAAAAAGAGCCCTACAAACTGAAATCAGGAACCTGGACTGGTGAGTTTTCTTTTCCAGGGAAAAGAGCCGATGTTTGCGCTCCGAGTCCTGTGGCCCTGAGCGGGCAGCTGAGTGCAAAAAATCGGAACATCGAAGGATAAGTCCCAGACAGGAGCTGCCCCCACCTCATACTTGTGCTGCCCTGAGAGTCCAAAAAGAGCCCTAGAAACTGAAATCAGGAACCTGGACTGGTGAGTTTTCTTTCCCAGGGAAAAGAGCCGATGTTTGCGCTCCGAGTCCTGTGGCCCTGAGTGGGCAGCTGACTGCAAAAAATCGGAACATCGAAGGATAAGTCCCAGACAGGAGCTGCCCCCACCTCATACTTGTGCTGCCCTGAGAGTCCCAGGGGAGCCCTACAAACTGACATCAGGAACCTGGACTGGTGAGTTTTCTTTCCCAGGGAAAAGAGCCGATGTTTGCGCTCCGAGTCCTGTGGCCCTGAGCGGGCCGGTGACTGCAAAAAATCGGAACATCGAAGGATAAGTCCCAGACAGGAGCTGCCCCCACCTCATACTTGTGCTGCCCTGAGAGTCCCAGGAGAGCCCTACAAACTGACATCAGGAACCTGGACTGGTGAGTTTTCTTTCCCAGGGAAAAGAGCCGATGTTTGCGCTCCGAGTCCTGTGGCCATGAGCGGGCAGCTGACTGCAAAAAATCGGAACATTGAAGGATAAGTCCCAGACAGGAGCTGCCCCCACCTCATACTTGTGCTGCCCTGAGAGTCCCAGGGGAGCCCTACAAACTGACATCAGGAACCTGGACTGGTGAGTTTTCTTTCCCAGGTAAATGAGCCGATGTTTGCACTCTGAGTCCTAAGGCCCTGAGCGGGCAGCTGACTGCAAAAAATCGGAACATCGAAGGATAAGTCCCAGACAGGAGCTGCCCCCACCTCATACTTGTGCTGCCCTGAGAGTCCCAGGGGAGCCCTACAAACTGACATCAGGAACCTGGACTGGTGAGTTTTCTTTCCCAGGGAAAAGAGCCGATGTTTGCGCTCCGAGTCCTGTGGCCCTGAGCGGGCAGCTGAGTGCAAAAAATCGGAACATCGAAGGATAAGTCCCAGACAGGAGCTGCCCCCACCTCATCCTTGTGCTGCCCTGACAGTCCCACGGGAGCCCTACAAACTGACATCAGGAACCTGGACTGGTGAGTTTTCTTTCCCAGGGAAAAGAGCCGATGTTTGCGCTCCGAGTCCTGTGGCCCTGAGCGGGCAGCTGAGTGCAAAAAATCGGAACATCGAAGGATAAGTCCCAGACAGGAGCTGCCCCCACCTCATACTTGTGCTGCCCTGAGAGTCCAAAAAGAGCCCTACAAACTGAAATCAGGAACCTGGACTGGTGAGTTTTCTTTTCCAGGGAAAAGAGCCGATGTTTGCGCTCCGAGTCCTGTGGACCTGAGCGGGCAGCTGAGTGCAAAAAATCGGAACATCGAAGGATAAGTCCCAGACAGGAGCTGCCCCCACCTCATACTTGTGCTGCCCTGAGAGTCCCAGGGGAGCCCTACAAACTGACATCAGGAACCTGGACTGGTGAGTTTTCTTTCCCAGGGAAAAGAGCCGATGTTTGCGCTCCGAGTCCTGTGGCCCTGAGCGGGCAGCTGAGTGCAAAAAATCGGAACATCGAAGGATAAGTCCCAGACAGGAGCTGCCCCCACCTCATACTTGTGCTGCCCTGAGAGTCCAAAAAGAGCCCTACAAACTGAAATCAGGAACCTGGACTGGTGAGTTTTCTTTTCCAGGGAAAAGAGCCGATGTTTGCGCTCCGAGTCCTGTGGACCTGAGCGGGCAGCTGAGTGCAAAAAATCGGAACATCGAAGGATAAGTCCCAGACAGGAGCTGCCCCCACCTCATACTTGTGCTGCCCTGAGATTTCCAGGGGAGCCCTACAAACTGACATCAGGAACCTGGACTGGTGAGTTTTCTTTCCCAGGGAAAAGAGCCGATGTTTGCGCTCCGAGTCCTGTGGCCCTGAGCGGGCCGGTGACTGCAAAAAATCGGAACATCGAAGGATAAGTCCCAGACAGGAGCTGCCCCCACCTCATCCTTGTGCTGCCCTGAGAGTCCCAGGGGAGCCCTACAAACTGACATCAGGAACCTGGACTGGTGAGTTTTCTTTCCCAGGGAAAAGAGCCGATGTTTGCGCTCCGAGTCCTGTGGCCCTGAGCGGGCAGCTGACTGCAAAAAATCGGAACATCGAAGGATAAGTCCCAGACAGGAGCTGCCCCCACCTCATCCTTGTGCTGCCCTGAGAGTCCCAGGGGAGCCCTACAAACTGACATCAGGAACCTGGACTGGTGAGTTTTCTTTCCCAGGGAAAAGAGCCGATGTTTGCGCTCCGAGTCCTGTGGCCCTGAGCGGGCAGCTGAGTGCAAAAAATCGGAACATCGAAGGATAAGTCCCAGACAGGAGCTGCCCCCACCTCATACTTGTGCTGCCCTGAGAGTCCCAGGAGAGCCCTACAAACTGACATCAGGAACCTGGACTGGTGAGTTTTCTTTCCCAGGGAAAAGAGCCGATGTTTGCGCTCCGAGTCCTGTGGCTTTGAGCGGGCAGCTGAGTGCAAAAAATCGGAACATCGAAGGATAAGTCCCAGACAGGAGCTGCCCCCACCTCATACTTGTGCTGCCCTGAGAGTCCCAGGGGAGCCCTACAAACTGACATCAGGAACCTGGACTGGTGAGTTTTCTTTCCCAGGGAAAAGAGCCGATGTTTGCGCTCCGAGTCCTGTGGCCCTGAGCGGGCAGCTGAGTGCAAAAAATCGGAACATCGAAGGATAAGTCCCAGACAGGAGCTGCCCCCACCTCATACTTGTGCTGCCCTGAGAGTCCAAAAAGAGCCCTACAAACTGAAATCAGGAACCTGGACTGGTGAGTTTTCTTTTCCAGGGAAAAGAGCCGATGTTTGCGCTCCGAGTCCTGTGGCCCTGAGCGGGCAGCTGAGTGCAAAAAATCGGAACATCGAAGGATAAGTCCCAGACAGGAGCTGCCCCCACCTCATACTTGTGCTGCCCTGAGAGTCCCAGGGGAGCCCTACAAACTGACATCAGGAACCTGGACTGGTGAGTTTTCTTTCCCAGGGAAAAGAGCCGATGTTTGCGCTCCGAGTCCTGTGGCCCTGAGCGGGCCGGTGACTGCAAAAAATCGGAACATCGAAGGATAAGTCCCAGACAGGAGCTGCCCCCACCTCATACTTGTGCTGCCCTGAGAGTCCCAGGGGAGCCCTACAAACTGACATCAGGAACCTGGACTGGTGAGTTTTCTTTCCCAGGGAAAAGAGCCGATGTTTGCGCTCCGAGTCCTGTGGCCCTGAGCGGGCAGCTGAGTGCAAAAAATCGGAACATCGAAGGATAAGTCCCAGACAGGAGCTGCCCCCACCTCATCCTTGTGCTGCCCTGAGAGTCCCAGGGGAGCCCTACAAACTGACATCAGGAACCTGGACTGGTGAGTTTTCTTTCCCAGGGAAAAGAGCCGATGTTTGCGCTCCGAGTCCTGTGGCCCTGAGCGGGCAGCTGAGTGCAAAAAATCGGAACATCGAAGGATAAGTCCCAGACAGGAGCTGCCCCCACCTCATACTTGTGCTGCCCTGAGAGTCCCAGGAGAGCCCTACAAACTGACATCAGGAACCTGGACTGGTGAGTTTCCTTTCCCAGGGAAAAGAGCCGATGTTTGCGCTCCGAGTCCTGTGGCTTTGAGCGGGCAGCTGACTGCAAAAAATCGGAACATCGAAGGATAAGTCCCAGACAGGAGCTGCCCCCACCTCATACTTGTGCTGCCCTGAGAGTCCCAGGGGAGCCCTACAAACTGACATCAGGAACCTGGACTGATGAGTTTTCTTTCCCAGGGAAAAGAGCCGATGTTTGCGCTCCGAGTCCTGTGGCCCTGAGCGGGCAGCTGAGTGCAAAAAATCGGAACATCGAAGGATAAGTCCCAGACAGGAGCTGCCCCCACCTCATACTTGTGCTGCCCTGAGAGTCCAAAAAGAGCCCTACAAACTGACATCAGGAACCTGGACTGGTGAGTTTTCTTTCCCAGGGAAAAGAGCCGATGTTTGCACTCCGAGTCCTGTAGCCCTGAGCGGGCAGCAGACTGCAAAAATCGGAACATCGAAGGATAAGTCCCAGACAGGAGCTGCCCCCACCTCATATTTGTGCTGCACTGACAGTCCCAGGAGAGCCCTACAAACTGACATCAGGAACCTGGACTGGTGAGTTTTCTTTCCCAGGGAAAAGAGCCGATGTTTGCGCTCCGAGTCCCGTGGCCCTGAGCGGGCAGCTGAGTGCAAAAAATCGGAACATCGAAGGATAAGTCCCAGACAGGAGCTGCCCCCACTTCATCCTTGTGCTGCCCTGAGAGTCCCTGGGGAGCCCTACAAACTGACATCAGGAACCCGGACTGGTGAGTTTTCTTTCCCAGGGAAAAGAGCCGATGTTTGCGCCCCGAGTCCTGTGGCCCTGAGCGGGCAGCTGACTGCAAAAAATCGGAACATCGAAGGATAAGTCCCAGACAGGAGCTGCCCCCACCTCATACTTGTGCTGCCCTGAGAGTCCCAGGGGAGCCCTACAAACTGACATCAGGAACCTGGACTGGTGAGTTTTCTTTCCCAGGGAAAAGAGCCGATGTTTGCGCTCCGAGTCCTGTGGCCCTGAGCGGGCAGCTGAGTGCAAAAAATCGGAACATCGAAGGATAAGTCCCAGACAGGAGCTGCCCCCACCTCATACTTGTGCTGCCCTGAGAGTCCCAGGGGAGCCCTACAAACTGACATCAGGAACCTGGACTGGTGAGTTTTCTTTCCCAGGGAAAAGAGCCGATGTTTGCGCTCCGAGTCCTGTGGCCCTGAGCCGGCAGCTGAGTGCAAATATCGGAACATCGAAGGATAAGTCCCAGACAGGAGCTGCCCCCACCTCATACTTGTGCTGCCCTGAGAGTCCAAAAAGAGCCCTAGAAACTGAAATCAGGAACCTGGACTGGTGAGTTTTCTTTCCCAGGGAAAAGAGCCGATGTTTGCGCTCTGAGTCCTGTGGCCCTGAGCGGGCAGCTGAGTGCAAAAAATCGGAACATCGAAGGATAAGTCCCAGACAGGAGCTGCCCCCACCTCATACTTGTGCTGCCCTGAGAGTCCAAAAAGAGCCCTAATAACTGACATCAGGAACCTGGACTGGTGAGTTTTCTTTCCCAGGGAAAAGAGCCGATGTTTGCGCTCCGAGTCCTGTGGCCCTGAGCGGGCAGCTGACTGCAAAAAATCGGAACATTGAAGGATAAGTCCCAGACAGGAGCTGCCCCCACCTCATACTTGTGCTGCCCTGAGAGTCCCAGGGGAGCCCTACAAACTGACATCAGGAACCTGGACTGGTGAGTTTTCTTTCCCAGGTAAATGAGCCGATGTTTGCGCTCCGAGTCCTGTGGCCCTGACCCGGCAGCTGACTGCAAAAAATCCGAACATCGAAGGATAAGTCCCAGACAGGAGCTGCCCCCACCTCATACTTGTGCTGCCCTGACAGTCCCAGGGGAGCTCTACAAACTGACATCAGGAACCTGGACTGGTGAGTTTTCTTTCCCAGGGAAAAGAGCCGATGTTTGCGCTCCGACTCCTGTGGCCCTGAGCCAGCAGCTGACCGCAAAAACTCCGAACATCGAAGGATAAGTCCCAGACAGGAGCTGCCCCCACCTCATACTTGTGCTGCCCTGACAGTCGCAGCGGAGCCCTACAAACTGACATCAGGAACCTGGACTGGTGAGTTTTCTTTCCCAGGGAAAAGAGCCGATGTTTGCGCTCCGAGTCCTGTGGCCCTGAGCGGGCAGCTGACCGCAAAAAATCCGAACATCGAAGGATAAGTCCCAGACAGGAGCTGCCCCCACCTCATACTTGTGCTACCCTGACAGTCCCAGGGGAGCCCTACAAACTGACATCAGGAACGTGGACTGGTGAGTTTTTTTCCCCAGGGAAAAGAGCCGATGTTTGCGCTCCGAGTCCTGTGGCCCTGAGCCGGCATCTGACTGCAAAAAATCCGAACATCGAAGGATAAGTCCCAGACAGGAGCTGCCCCCACCTCATACTTGTGCTGCCCTGAGAGTCCCAGGGGAGCCCTACAAACTGACATCAGGAACCTGGACTGGTGAGTTTTCTTTCCCAGGGAAAAGAGCCGATGTTTGCGCTCCGAGTCCTGTGGCCCTGAGCGGGCAGCTGAGTGCAAAAAATCGGAACATCGAAGGATAAGTCCCAGACAGGAGCTGCCCCCACCTCATACTTGTGCTGCCCTGAGAGTCCCAGGAGAGCCCTACAAACTGACATCAGGAACCTGGACTGGTGAGTTTTCTTTCCCAGGGAAAAGAGCCGATGTTTGCGCTCCGAGTCCTGTGGCCCTGAGCGGGCAGCTGACTGCAAAAAATCGGAACATCGAAGGATAAGTCCCAGACAGGAGCTGCCCCCACCTCATACTTGTGCTGCCCTGAGAGTCCCAGGGGAGCCCTACAAACTGACATCAGGAACCTGGACTGGTGAGTTTTCTTTCCCAGGGAAAAGAGCCGATGTTTGCGCTCCGAGTCCTGTGGCCCTGAGCGGGCAGCTGAGTGCAAAAAATCGGAACATCGAAGGATAAGTCCCAGACAGGAGCTGCCCCCACCTCATACTTGTGCTGCCCTGAGAGTCCAAAAAGAGCCCTAGAAACTGAAATCAGGAACCTGGACTGGTGAGTTTTCTTTCCCAGGGAAAAGAGCCGATGTTTGCGCTCCGAGTCCTGTGGCCCTGAGTGGGCAGCTGACTGCAAAAAATCGGAACATCGAAGGATAAGTCCCAGACAGGAGCTGCCCCCACCTCATACTTGTGCTGCCCTGAGAGTCCCAGGGGAGCCCTACAAACTGACATCAGGAACCTGGACTGGTGAGTTTTCTTTCCCAGGGAAAAGAGCCGATGTTTGCGCTCCGAGTCCTGTGGCCCTGAGCGGGCAGCTGAGTGCAAAAAATCGGAACATCGAAGGATAAGTCCCAGACAGGAGCTGCCCCCACCTCATCCTTGTGCTGCCCTGACAGTCCCACGGGAGCCCTACAAACTGACATCAGGAACCTGGACTGGTGAGTTTTCTTTCCCAGGGAAAAGAGCCGATGTTTGCGCTCCGAGTCCTGTGGCCCTGAGCGGGCAGCTGAGTGCAAAAAATCGGAACATCGAAGGATAAGTCCCAGACAGGAGCTGCCCCCACCTCATACTTGTGCTGCCCTGAGAGTCCCAGGGGAGCCCTACAAACTGACATCAGGAACCTGGACTGGTGAGTTTTCTTTCCCAGGTAAATGAGCCGATGTTTGCACTCTGAGTCCTATGGCCCTGAGCGGGCAGCTGACTGCAAAAAATCGGAACATCGAAGGATAAGTCCCAGACAGGAGCTGCCCCCACCTCATACTTGTGCTGCCCTGAGAGTCCCAGGGGAGCCCTACAAACTGACATCAGGAACCTGGACTGGTGAGTTTTCTTTCCCAGGGAAAAGAGCCGATGTTTGCGCTCCGAGTCCTGTGGCCCTGAGCGGGCAGCTGAGTGCAAAAAATCGGAACATCGAAGGATAAGTCCCAGACAGGAGCTGCCCCCACCTCATCCTTGTGCTGCCCTGACAGTCCCACGGGAGCCCTACAAACTGACATCAGGAACCTGGACTGGTGAGTTTTCTTTCCCAGGGAAAAGAGCCGATGTTTGCGCTCCGAGTCCTGTGGCCCTGAGCGGGCAGCTGAGTGCAAAAAATCGGAACATCGAAGGATAAGTCCCAGACAGGAGCTGCCCCCACCTCATACTTGTGCTGCCCTGAGAGTCCCAGGGGAGCCCTACAAACTGACATCAGGAACCTGGACTGGTGAGTTTTCTTTCCCAGGGAAAAGAGCCGATGTTTGCGCTCCGAGTCCTGTGGCCCTGAGCGGGCAGCTGAGTGCAAAAAATCGGAACATCGAAGGATAAGTCCCAAACAGGAGCTGCCCCCACCTCATACTTGTGCTGCCCTGAGAGTCCAAAAAGAGCCCTACAAACTGAAATCAGGAACCTGGACTGGTGAGTTTTCTTTTCCAGGGAAAAGAGCCGATGTTTGCGCTCCGAGTCCTGTGGCCCTGAGCGGGCAGCTGAGTGCAAAAAATCGGAACATCGAAGGATAAGTCCCAGACAGGAGCTGCCCCCACCTCATACTTGTGCTGCCCTGAGAGTCCAAAAAGAGCCCTAGAAACTGAAATCAGGAACCTGGACTGGTGAGTTTTCTTTCCCAGGGAAAAGAGCCGATGTTTGCGCTCCGAGTCCTGTGGCCCTGAGTGGGCAGCTGACTGCAAAAAATCGGAACATCGAAGGATAAGTCCCAGACAGGAGCTGCCCCCACCTCATACTTGTGCTGCCCTGAGAGTCCCAGGGGAGCCCTACAAACTGACATCAGGAACCTGGACTGGTGAGTTTTCTTTCCCAGGGAAAAGAGCCGATGTTTGCGCTCCGAGTCCTGTGGCCCTGAGCGGGCCGGTGACTGCAAAAAATCGGAACATCGAAGGATAAGTCCCAGACAGGAGCTGCCCCCACCTCATACTTGTGCTGCCCTGAGAGTCCCAGGAGAGCCCTACAAACTGACATCAGGAACCTGGACTGGTGAGTTTTCTTTCCCAGGGAAAAGAGCCGATGTTTGCGCTCCGAGTCCTGTGGCCCTGAGCGGGCAGCTGACTGCAAAAAATCGGAACATTGAAGGATAAGTCCCAGACAGGAGCTGCCCCCACCTCATACTTGTGCTGCCCTGAGAGTCCCAGGGGAGCCCTACAAACTGACATCAGGAACCTGGACTGGTGAGTTTTCTTTCCCAGGTAAATGAGCCGATGTTTGCACTCTGAGTCCTAAGGCCCTGAGCGGGCAGCTGACTGCAAAAAATCGGAACATCGAAGGATAAGTCCCAGACAGGAGCTGCCCCCACCTCATACTTGTGCTGCCCTGAGAGTCCCAGGGGAGCCCTACAAACTGACATCAGGAACCTGGACTGGTGAGTTTTCTTTCCCAGGGAAAAGAGCCGATGTTTGCGCTCCGAGTCCTGTGGCCCTGAGCGGGCAGCTGAGTGCAAAAAATCGGAACATCGAAGGATAAGTCCCAGACAGGAGCTGCCCCCACCTCATCCTTGTGCTGCCCTGACAGTCCCACGGGAGCCCTACAAACTGACATCAGGAACCTGGACTGGTGAGTTTTCTTTCCCAGGGAAAAGAGCCGATGTTTGCGCTCCGAGTCCTGTGGCCCTGAGCGGGCAGCTGAGTGCAAAAAATCGGAACATCGAAGGATAAGTCCCAGACAGGAGCTGCCCCCACCTCATACTTGTGCTGCCCTGAGAGTCCAAAAAGAGCCCTACAAACTGAAATCAGGAACCTGGACTGGTGAGTTTTCTTTTCCAGGGAAAAGAGCCGATGTTTGCGCTCCGAGTCCTGTGGACCTGAGCGGGCAGCTGAGTGCAAAAAATCGGAACATCGAAGGATAAGTCCCAGACAGGAGCTGCCCCCACCTCATACTTGTGCTGCCCTGAGAGTCCCAGGGGAGCCCTACAAACTGACATCAGGAACCTGGACTGGTGAGTTTTCTTTCCCAGGTAAATGAGCCGATGTTTGCGCTCCGAGTCCTGTGGCCCTGACCCGGCAGCTGACTGCAAAAAATCCGAACATCGAAGGATAAGTCCCAGACAGGAGCTGCCCCCACCTCATACTTGTGCTGCCCTGACAGTCCCAGGGGAGCTCTACAAACTGACATCAGGAACCTGGACTGGTGAGTTTTCTTTCCCAGGGAAAAGAGCCGATGTTTGCGCTCCGACTCCTGTGGCCCTGAGCCAGCAGCTGACCGCAAAAAATCGGAACATCGAAGGATAAGTCCCAGACAGGAGCTGCCCCCACCTCATACTTGTGCTGCCCTGACAGTCGCAGCGGAGCCCTACAAACTGACATCAGGAACCTGGACTGGTGAGTTTTCTTTCCCAGGGAAAAGAGCCGATGTTTGCGCTCCGAGTCCTGTGGCCCTGAGCGGGCAGCTGACCGCAAAAAATCCGAACATCGAAGGATAAGTCCCAGACAGGAGCTGCCCCCACCTCATACTTGTGCTACCCTGACAGTCCCAGGGGAGCCCTACAAACTGACATCAGGAACGTGGACTGGTGAGTTTTTTTCCCCAGGGAAAAGAGCCGATGTTTGCGCTCCGAGTCCTGTGGCCCTGAGCCGGCATCTGACTGCAAAAAATCCGAACATCGAAGGATAAGTCCCAGACAGGAGCTGCCCCCACCTCATACTTGTGCTGCCCTGAGAGTCCCAGGGGAGCCCTACAAACTGACATCAGGAACCTGGACTGGTGAGTTTTCTTTCCCAGGGAAAAGAGCCGATGTTTGCGCTCCGAGTCCTGTGGCCCTGAGCGGGCAGCTGAGTGCAAAAAATCGGAACATCGAAGGATAAGTCCCAGACAGGAGCTGCCCCCACCTCATACTTGTGCTGCCCTGAGAGTCCCAGGAGAGCCCTACAAACTGACATCAGGAACCTGGACTGGTGAGTTTTCTTTCCCAGGGAAAAGAGCCGATGTTTGCGCTCCGAGTCCTGTGGCCCTGAGCGGGCAGCTGACTGCAAAAAATCGGAACATCGAAGGATAAGTCCCAGACAGGAGCTGCCCCCACCTCATACTTGTGCTGCCCTGAGAGTCCCAGGGGAGCCCTACAAACTGACATCAGGAACCTGGACTGGTGAGTTTTCTTTCCCAGGGAAAAGAGCCGATGTTTGCGCTCCGAGTCCTGTGGCCCTGAGCGGGCAGCTGAGTGCAAAAAATCGGAACATCGAAGGATAAGTCCCAGACAGGAGCTGCCCCCACCTCATACTTGTGCTGCCCTGAGAGTCCAAAAAGAGCCCTAGAAACTGAAATCAGGAACCTGGACTGGTGAGTTTTCTTTCCCAGGGAAAAGAGCCGATGTTTGCGCTCCGAGTCCTGTGGCCCTGAGTGGGCAGCTGACTGCAAAAAATCGGAACATCGAAGGATAAGTCCCAGACAGGAGCTGCCCCCACCTCATACTTGTGCTGCCCTGAGAGTCCCAGGGGAGCCCTACAAACTGACATCAGGAACCTGGACTGGTGAGTTTTCTTTCCCAGGGAAAAGAGCCGATGTTTGCGCTCCGAGTCCTGTGGCCCTGAGCGGGCAGCTGAGTGCAAAAAATCGGAACATCGAAGGATAAGTCCCAGACAGGAGCTGCCCCCACCTCATCCTTGTGCTGCCCTGACAGTCCCACGGGAGCCCTACAAACTGACATCAGGAACCTGGACTGGTGAGTTTTCTTTCCCAGGGAAAAGAGCCGATGTTTGCGCTCCGAGTCCTGTGGCCCTGAGCGGGCAGCTGAGTGCAAAAAATCGGAACATCGAAGGATAAGTCCCAGACAGGAGCTGCCCCCACCTCATACTTGTGCTGCCCTGAGAGTCCCAGGGGAGCCCTACAAACTGACATCAGGAACCTGGACTGGTGAGTTTTCTTTCCCAGGTAAATGAGCCGATGTTTGCACTCTGAGTCCTATGGCCCTGAGCGGGCAGCTGACTGCAAAAAATCGGAACATCGAAGGATAAGTCCCAGACAGGAGCTGCCCCCACCTCATACTTGTGCTGCCCTGAGAGTCCCAGGGGAGCCCTACAAACTGACATCAGGAACCTGGACTGGTGAGTTTTCTTTCCCAGGGAAAAGAGCCGATGTTTGCGCTCCGAGTCCTGTGGCCCTGAGCGGGCAGCTGAGTGCAAAAAATCGGAACATCGAAGGATAAGTCCCAGACAGGAGCTGCCCCCACCTCATCCTTGTGCTGCCCTGACAGTCCCACGGGAGCCCTACAAACTGACATCAGGAACCTGGACTGGTGAGTTTTCTTTCCCAGGGAAAAGAGCCGATGTTTGCGCTCCGAGTCCTGTGGCCCTGAGCGGGCAGCTGACTGCAAAAAATCGGAACATCGAAGGATAAGTCCCAGACAGGAGCTGCCCCCACCTCATACTTGTGCTGCCCTGAGAGTCCCAGGGGAGCCCTACAAACTGACATCAGGAACCTGGACTGGTGAGTTTTCTTTCCCAGGGAAAAGAGCCGATGTTTGCGCTCCGAGTCCTGTGGCCCTGAGCGGGCAGCTGAGTGCAAAAAATCGGAACATCGAAGGATAAGTCCCAAACAGGAGCTGCCCCCACCTCATACTTGTGCTGCCCTGAGAGTCCAAAAAGAGCCCTACAAACTGAAATCAGGAACCTGGACTGGTGAGTTTTCTTTTCCAGGGAAAAGAGCCGATGTTTGCGCTCCGAGTCCTGTGGCCCTGAGCGGGCAGCTGAGTGCAAAAAATCGGAACATCGAAGGATAAGTCCCAGACAGGAGCTGCCCCCACCTCATACTTGTGCTGCCCTGAGAGTCCAAAAAGAGCCCTAGAAACTGAAATCAGGAACCTGGACTGGTGAGTTTTCTTTCCCAGGGAAAAGAGCCGATGTTTGCGCTCCGAGTCCTGTGGCCCTGAGTGGGCAGCTGACTGCAAAAAATCGGAACATCGAAGGATAAGTCCCAGACAGGAGCTGCCCCCACCTCATACTTGTGCTGCCCTGAGAGTCCCAGGGGAGCCCTACAAACTGACATCAGGAACCTGGACTGGTGAGTTTTCTTTCCCAGGGAAAAGAGCCGATGTTTGCGCTCCGAGTCCTGTGGCCCTGAGCGGGCCGGTGACTGCAAAAAATCGGAACATCGAAGGATAAGTCCCAGACAGGAGCTGCCCCCACCTCATACTTGTGCTGCCCTGAGAGTCCCAGGAGAGCCCTACAAACTGACATCAGGAACCTGGACTGGTGAGTTTTCTTTCCCAGGGAAAAGAGCCGATGTTTGCGCTCCGAGTCCTGTGGCCATGAGCGGGCAGCTGACTGCAAAAAATCGGAACATTGAAGGATAAGTCCCAGACAGGAGCTGCCCCCACCTCATACTTGTGCTGCCCTGAGAGTCCCAGGGGAGCCCTACAAACTGACATCAGGAACCTGGACTGGTGAGTTTTCTTTCCCAGGTAAATGAGCCGATGTTTGCACTCTGAGTCCTAAGGCCCTGAGCGGGCAGCTGACTGCAAAAAATCGGAACATCGAAGGATAAGTCCCAGACAGGAGCTGCCCCCACCTCATACTTGTGCTGCCCTGAGAGTCCCAGGGGAGCCCTACAAACTGACATCAGGAACCTGGACTGGTGAGTTTTCTTTCCCAGGGAAAAGAGCCGATGTTTGCGCTCCGAGTCCTGTGGCCCTGAGCGGGCAGCTGAGTGCAAAAAATCGGAACATCGAAGGATAAGTCCCAGACAGGAGCTGCCCCCACCTCATCCTTGTGCTGCCCTGACAGTCCCACGGGAGCCCTACAAACTGACATCAGGAACCTGGACTGGTGAGTTTTCTTTCCCAGGGAAAAGAGCCGATGTTTGCGCTCCGAGTCCTGTGGCCCTGAGCGGGCAGCTGAGTGCAAAAAATCGGAACATCGAAGGATAAGTCCCAGACAGGAGCTGCCCCCACCTCATACTTGTGCTGCCCTGAGAGTCCAAAAAGAGCCCTACAAACTGAAATCAGGAACCTGGACTGGTGAGTTTTCTTTTCCAGGGAAAAGAGCCGATGTTTGCGCTCCGAGTCCTGTGGACCTGAGCGGGCAGCTGAGTGCAAAAAATCGGAACATCGAAGGATAAGTCCCAGACAGGAGCTGCCCCCACCTCATACTTGTGCTGCCCTGAGAGTCCCAGGGGAGCCCTACAAACTGACATCAGGAACCTGGACTGGTGAGTTTTCTTTCCCAGGGAAAAGAGCCGATGTTTGCGCTCCGAGTCCTGTGGCCCTGAGCGGGCAGCTGAGTGCAAAAAATCGGAACATCGAAGGATAAGTCCCAGACAGGAGCTGCCCCCACCTCATACTTGTGCTGCCCTGAGAGTCCAAAAAGAGCCCTACAAACTGAAATCAGGAACCTGGACTGGTGAGTTTTCTTTTCCAGGGAAAAGAGCCGATGTTTGCGCTCCGAGTCCTGTGGACCTGAGCGGGCAGCTGAGTGCAAAAAATCGGAACATCGAAGGATAAGTCCCAGACAGGAGCTGCCCCCACCTCATACTTGTGCTGCCCTGAGAGTCCCAGGGGAGCCCTACAAACTGACATCAGGAACCTGGACTGGTGAGTTTTCTTTCCCAGGGAAAAGAGCCGATGTTTGCGCTCCGAGTCCTGTGGCCCTGAGCGGGCCGGTGACTGCAAAAAATCGGAACATCGAAGGATAAGTCCCAGACAGGAGCTGCCCCCACCTCATCCTTGTGCTGCCCTGAGAGTCCCAGGGGAGCCCTACAAACTGACATCAGGAACCTGGACTGGTGAGTTTTCTTTCCCAGGGAAAAGAGCCGATGTTTGCGCTCCGAGTCCTGTGGCCCTGAGCGGGCAGCTGACTGCAAAAAATCGGAACATCGAAGGATAAGTCCCAGACAGGAGCTGCCCCCACCTCATCCTTGTGCTGCCCTGAGAGTCCCAGGGGAGCCCTACAAACTGACATCAGGAACCTGGACTGGTGAGTTTTCTTTCCCAGGGAAAAGAGCCGATGTTTGCGCTCCGAGTCCTGTGGCCCTGAGCGGGCAGCTGAGTGCAAAAAATCGGAACATCGAAGGATAAGTCCCAGACAGGAGCTGCCCCCACCTCATACTTGTGCTGCCCTGAGAGTCCCAGGAGAGCCCTACAAACTGACATCAGGAACCTGGACTGGTGAGTTTTCTTTCCCAGGGAAAAGAGCCGATGTTTGCGCTCCGAGTCCTGTGGCTTTGAGCGGGCAGCTGAGTGCAAAAAATCGGAACATCGAAGGATAAGTCCCAGACAGGAGCTGCCCCCACCTCATACTTGTGCTGCCCTGAGAGTCCCAGGGGAGCCCTACAAACTGACATCAGGAACCTGGACTGGTGAGTTTTCTTTCCCAGGGAAAAGAGCCGATGTTTGCGCTCCGAGTCCTGTGGCCCTGAGCGGGCAGCTGAGTGCAAAAAATCGGAACATCGAAGGATAAGTCCCAGACAGGAGCTGCCCCCACCTCATACTTGTGCTGCCCTGAGAGTCCAAAAAGAGCCCTACAAACTGAAATCAGGAACCTGGACTGGTGAGTTTTCTTTTCCAGGGAAAAGAGCCGATGTTTGCGCTCCGAGTCCTGTGGCCCTGAGCGGGCAGCTGAGTGCAAAAAATCGGAACATCGAAGGATAAGTCCCAGACAGGAGCTGCCCCCACCTCATACTTGTGCTGCCCTGAGAGTCCCAGGGGAGCCCTACAAACTGACATCAGGAACCTGGACTGGTGAGTTTTCTTTCCCAGGGAAAAGAGCCGATGTTTGCGCTCCGAGTCCTGTGGCCCTGAGCGGGCCGGTGACTGCAAAAAATCGGAACATCGAAGGATAAGTCCCAGACAGGAGCTGCCCCCACCTCATACTTGTGCTGCCCTGAGAGTCCCAGGGGAGCCCTACAAACTGACATCAGGAACCTGGACTGGTGAGTTTTCTTTCCCAGGGAAAAGAGCCGATGTTTGCGCTCCGAGTCCTGTGGCCCTGAGCGGGCAGCTGAGTGCAAAAAATCGGAACATCGAAGGATAAGTCCCAGACAGGAGCTGCCCCCACCTCATCCTTGTGCTGCCCTGAGAGTCCCAGGGGAGCCCTACAAACTGACATCAGGAACCTGGACTGGTGAGTTTTCTTTCCCAGGGAAAAGAGCCGATGTTTGCGCTCCGAGTCCTGTGGCCCTGAGCGGGCAGCTGAGTGCAAAAAATCGGAACATCGAAGGATAAGTCCCAGACAGGAGCTGCCCCCACCTCATACTTGTGCTGCCCTGAGAGTCCCAGGAGAGCCCTACAAACTGACATCAGGAACCTGGACTGGTGAGTTTCCTTTCCCAGGGAAAAGAGCCGATGTTTGCGCTCCGAGTCCTGTGGCTTTGAGCGGGCAGCTGACTGCAAAAAATCGGAACATCGAAGGATAAGTCCCAGACAGGAGCTGCCCCCACCTCATACTTGTGCTGCCCTGAGAGTCCCAGGGGAGCCCTACAAACTGACATCAGGAACCTGGACTGATGAGTTTTCTTTCCCAGGGAAAAGAGCCGATGTTTGCGCTCCGAGTCCTGTGGCCCTGAGCGGGCAGCTGAGTGCAAAAAATCGGAACATCGAAGGATAAGTCCCAGACAGGAGCTGCCCCCACCTCATACTTGTGCTGCCCTGAGAGTCCAAAAAGAGCCCTACAAACTGACATCAGGAACCTGGACTGGTGAGTTTTCTTTCCCAGGGAAAAGAGCCGATGTTTGCACTCCGAGTCCTGTAGCCCTGAGCGGGCAGCAGACTGCAAAAATCGGAACATCGAAGGATAAGTCCCAGACAGGAGCTGCCCCCACCTCATATTTGTGCTGCACTGACAGTCCCAGGAGAGCCCTACAAACTGACATCAGGAACCTGGACTGGTGAGTTTTCTTTCCCAGGGAAAAGAGCCGATGTTTGCGCTCCGAGTCCCGTGGCCCTGAGCGGGCAGCTGAGTGCAAAAAATCGGAACATCGAAGGATAAGTCCCAGACAGGAGCTGCCCCCACTTCATCCTTGTGCTGCCCTGAGAGTCCCTGGGGAGCCCTACAAACTGACATCAGGAACCCGGACTGGTGAGTTTTCTTTCCCAGGGAAAAGAGCCGATGTTTGCGCCCCGAGTCCTGTGGCCCTGAGCGGGCAGCTGACTGCAAAAAATCGGAACATCGAAGGATAAGTCCCAGACAGGAGCTGCCCCCACCTCATACTTGTGCTGCCCTGAGAGTCCCAGGGGAGCCCTACAAACTGACATCAGGAACCTGGACTGGTGAGTTTTCTTTCCCAGGGAAAAGAGCCGATGTTTGCGCTCCGAGTCCTGTGGCCCTGAGTGGGCAGCTGAGTGCAAAAAATCGGAACATCGAAGGATAAGTCCCAGACAGGAGCTGCCCCCACCTCATACTTGTGCTGCCCTGAGAGTCCCAGGGGAGCCCTACAAACTGACATCAGGAACCTGGACTGGTGAGTTTTCTTTCCCAGGGAAAAGAGCCGATGTTTGCGCTCCGAGTCCTGTGGCCCTGAGCGGGCAGCTGAGTGCAAAAAATTGGAACATCGAAGGATAAGTCCCAGACAGGAGCTGCCCCCACCTCATACTTGTGCTGCCCTGAGAGTCCAAAAAGAGCCCTACAAACTGACATCAGGAACCTGGACTGGTGAGTTTTCTTTCCCAGGGAAAAGAGCCGATGTTTGCGCTCCGAGTCCTGTGGCCCTGAGCGGGCAGCTGAGTGCAAAAAATCGGAACATCGAAGGATAAGTCCCAGACAGGAGCTGCCCCCACCTCATACTTGTGCTGCCCTGAGAGTCCCTGGGGAGCCCTACAAACTGACATCAGGAACCTGGACTGGTGAGTTTTCTTTCCCAGGGAAAAGAGCCGATGTTTGCGCTCCGAGTCCTGTGGCCCTGAGCGGGCAGCTGACTGCAAAAAATCGGAACATCGAAGGATAAGTCCCAGACAGGAGCTGCCCCCACCTCATACTTGTGCTGCCCTGACAGTCCCAGGGGAGCCCTACAAACTGACATCAGGAACCTGGACTGGTGAGTTTTCTTTCCCAGGGAAAAGAGCCGATGTTTGCGCCCCGAGTCCTGTGGCCCTGAGCGGGCAGCTGAGTGCAAATAATCGGAACATCGAAGGATAAGTCCCAGACAGGAGCTGCCCCCACCTCATACTTCTGCTGCACTGACAGTCCCACGGGAGCCCTACAAACTGACATCAGGAACCTGGACTGGTGAGTTTTTTTTCCCAGGGGAAAGAGCCGATGTTTGCGCTCCGAGTCCTGTGGCCCTGAGCAGGCAGCTGACTGCAAAAAATCGGAACAACGAAGGATAAGTCCCAGACAGGAGCTGCCCCCACCTCATACTTGTGCTGCCCTGAGAGTCCCTGGGGAGCCCTACAAACTGACATCAGGAACCTGGACTGGTGAGTTTTCTTTCCCAGGGAAAAGAGCCGATGTTTGCGCTCCGAGTCCTGTGGCCCTGAGCGGGCAGCTGAGTGCAAAAAATTGGAACATCGAAGGATAAGTCCCAGACAGGAGCTGCCCCCACCTCATACTTGTGCTGCCCTGAGAGTCCAAAAAGAGCCCTACAAACTGACATCAGGAACCTGGACTGGTGAGTTTTCTTTCCCAGGGAAAAGAGCCGATGTTTGCGCTCCGAGTCCTGTGGCCCTGAGCGGGCAGCTGAGTGCAAAAAATCGGAACATCGAAGGATAAGTCCCAGACAGGAGCTGCCCCCACCTCATACTTGTGCTGCCCTGAGAGTCCCAGGGGAGCCCTACAAACTGACATCAGGAACCTGGACTGGTGAGTTTTCTTTCCCAGGGAAATGAGCCGATGTTTGCACTCCGAGTCCTGTGGCCCTGAGCGGGCAGCTGACTGCAAAAAATCGGAACAACGAAGGATAAGTCCCAGACAGGAGCTGCCCCCACCTCATACTTGTGCTGCCCTGAGAGTCCCTGGGGAGCCCTACAAACTGACATCAGGAACCTGGACTGGTGAGTTTTCTTTCCCAGGGAAAAGAGCCGATGTTTGCGCTCCGAGTCCTGTGGCCCTGAGCGGGCAGCTGACTGCAAAAAATCGGAACATCGAAGGATAAGTCCCAGACAGGAGCTGCCCCCACCTCATACTTGTGCTGCCCTGACAGTCCCAGGGGAGCCCTACAAACTGACATCAGGAACCTGGACTGGTGAGTTTTCTTTCCCAGGGAAAAGAGCCGATGTTTGCGCCCCGAGTCCTGTGGCCCTGAGCGGGCAGCTGAGTGCAAATAATCGGAACATCGAAGGATAAGTCCCAGACAGGAGCTGCCCCCACCTCATACTTCTGCTGCACTGACAGTCCCACGGGAGCCCTACAAACTGACATCAGGAACCTGGACTGGTGAGTTTTTTTTCCCAGGGGAAAGAGCCGATGTTTGCGCTCCGAGTCCTGTGGCCCTGAGCAGGCAGCTGACTGCAAAAATCCGAACATCGAAGGATAAGTCCCAGGCAGGAGCTGCCCCCACCTCATACTTGTGCTGCCCTGACAGTCTCAGGGGAGCCATACAAACTGACATCAGGAACCTGGACTGGTGAGTTTTCTTTCCCAGGGAAAAGAGCCGATGTTTGCGCTCCGAGTCCTGTGGCCCTGAGCGGGCAGCTGAGTGCAAAAAATCGGAACATCGAAGGATAAGTCCCAGACAGGAGCTGCCCCCACCTCATCCTTGTGCTGCCCTGAGAGTCCCAGGGGAGCCCTACAAACTGACATCAGGAACCTGGACTGGTGAGTTTTCTTTCCCAGGGAAAAGAGCCAATGTTTGCGCTCCGAGTCCTGTGGCTTTGAGCGGGCAGCTGACTGCAAAAAATCCGAACATCGAAGGATAAGTCCCAGACAGGAGCTGCCCCCACCTCATACTTGTGCTGCCCTGAGAGTCCCAGGGGAGCCCTACAAACTGACATCAGGAACCTGGACTGGTGAGTTTTCTTTCCCAGGGAAAAGAGCCGATGTTTGCACTCCGAGTCCTGTGGCCCTGAGCGGGCAGCTGACTGCAAAAATCGGAACATCGAAGGATAAGTCCCAGACAGGAGCTGCCCCCACCTCATACTTGTGCTGCACTGACAGTCCCAGGAGAGCCCTACAAAATGACATCAGGAACCTGGACTGGTGAGTTTTCTTTCCCAGGGAAAAGAGCCGATGTTTGCGCTCCGAGTCCTGTGGCCCTGAGCGGGCAGCTGACTGCAAAAAATCGGAACATCGAAGGAAAGGTCCCAGACAGGAGCTGCCCCCACCTCATCCTTGTGCTGCCCTGAGAGTCCCTGGGGAGCCCTACAAACTGACATCAGGAACCTGGACTGGTGAGTTTTCTTTCCCAGGGTAAAGAGCCGATGTTTGCGCTCCGAGTCCTGTGGCCCTGAGCGGGCAGCTGAGTGCAAAAAATCGGAACATCGAAGGATAAGTCCCAGACAGGAGCTGCCCCCACCTCATACTTGTGCTGCCCTGAGAGTCCCAGGGGAGCCCTACAAACTGACATCAGGAACCTGGACTGGTGAGTTTTCTTTCCCAGGGAAAAGAGCCGATGTTTGCGCCCCGAGTCCTGTGGCCCTGAGTGGGCAGCTGAGTGCAAAAAATCGGAACATCAAAGGATAAGTCCCAGACAGGAGCTGCCCCCACCTCATACTTGTGCTGCCCTGAGAGTCCCAGGGGAGCCCTACAAACTGACATCAGGAACCTGGACTGGTGAGTTTTCTTTCCCAGGGAAAAGAGCCGATGTTTGCGCTCCGAGTCCTGTGGCCCTGAGCGGGCAGCTGAGTGCAAAAAATCGGAACATCGAAGGATAAGTCCCAGACAGGAGCTGCCCCCACCTCATACTTGTGCTGCCCTGAGAGTCCCAGGAGAGCCCTACAAACTGACATCAGGAACCTGGACTGGTGAGTTTTCTTTCCCAGGGAAAAGAGCCGATGTTTGCGCCCCGAGTCCTGTGGCCCTGAGTGGGCAGCTGAGTGCAAAAAATCGGAACATCAAAGGATAAGTCCCAGACAGGAGCTGCCCCCACCTCATACTTGTGCTGCCCTGAGAGTCCAAAAAGAGCCCTAGAAACTGAAATCAGGAACCTGGACTGGTGAGTTTTCTTTCCCAGGGAAAAGAGCCGATGTTTGCGCTCCGAGTCCTGTGGCCCTGAGTGGGCAGCTGACTGCAAAAAATCGGAACATCGAAGGATAAGCCCCAGACAGGAGCTGCCCCCACCTCATACTTGTGCTGCCCTGACAGTCCCAGCGGAGCCCTACAAACTGACATCAGGAACCTGGACTGGTGAGTTTTCTTTCCCAGGGAAAAGAGCCGATGTTTGCGCTCCGAGTCCTGTGGCCCTGAGCGGGCCGGTGACTGCAAAAAATCGGAACATCGAAGGATAAGTCCCAGACAGGAGCTGCCCCCACCTCATACTTGTGCTGCCCTGAGAGTCCCAGGAGAGCCCTACAAACTGACATCAGGAACCTGGACTGGTGAGTTTTCTTTCCCAGGGAAAAGAGCCGATGTTTGCGCTCCGAGTCCTGTGGCCCTGAGCGGGCAGCTGACTGCAAAAAATCGGAACATTGAAGGATAAGTCCCAGACAGGAGCTGCCCCCACCTCATACTTGTGCTGCCCTGAGAGTCCCAGGGGAGCCCTACAAACTGACATCAGGAACCTGGACTGGTGAGTTTTCTTTCCCAGGTAAATGAGCCGATGTTTGCACTCTGAGTCCTATGGCCCTGAGCGGGCAGCTGACTGCAAAAAATCGGAACATCGAAGGATAAGTCCCAGACAGGAGCTGCCCCCACCTCATCCTTGTGCTGCCCTGAGAGTCCCTGGGGAGCCCTACAAACTGACATCAGGAACCTGGACTGGTGAGTTTTCTTTCCCAGGGTAAAGAGCCGATGTTTGCGCTCCGAGTCCTGTGGCCCTGAGCGGGCAGCTGAGTGCAAAAAATCGGAACATCGAAGGATAAGTCCCAGACAGGAGCTGCCCCCACCTCATACTTGTGCTGCCCTGAGAGTCCCAGGGGAGCCCTACAAACTGACATCAGGAACCTGGACTGGTGAGTTTTCTTTCCCAGGGAAAAGAGCCGATGTTTGCGCCCCGAGTCCTGTGGCCCTGAGCGGGCAGCTGAGTGCAAAAAATCGGAACATCGAAGGATAAGTCCCAGACAGGAGCTGCCCCCACCTCATACTTGTGCTGCCCTGAGAGTCCCAGGAGAGCCCTACAAACTGACATCAGGAACCTGGACTGGTGAGTTTTCTTTCCCAGGGAAAAGAGCCGATGTTTGCGCCCCGAGTCCTGTGGCCCTGAGTGGGCAGCTGAGTGCAAAAAATCGGAACATCAAAGGATAAGTCCCAGACAGGAGCTGCCCCCACCTCATACTTGTGCTGCCCTGAGAGTCCAAAAAGAGCCCTAGAAACTGAAATCAGGAACCTGGACTGGTGAGTTTTCTTTCCCAGGGAAAAGAGCCGATGTTTGCGCTCCGAGTCCTGTGGCCCTGAGTGGGCAGCTGACTGCAAAAAATCGGAACATCGAAGGATAAGCCCCAGACAGGAGCTGCCCCCACCTCATACTTGTGCTGCCCTGACAGTCCCAGCGGAGCCCTACAAACTGACATCAGGAACCTGGACTGGTGAGTTTTCTTTCCCAGGGAAAAGAGCCGATGTTTGCGCTCCGAGTCCTGTGGCCCTGAGCGGGCCGGTGACTGCAAAAAATCGGAACATCGAAGGATAAGTCCCAGACAGGAGCTGCCCCCACCTCATACTTGTGCTGCCCTGAGAGTCCCAGGAGAGCCCTACAAACTGACATCAGGAACCTGGACTGGTGAGTTTTCTTTCCCAGGGAAAAGAGCCGATGTTTGCGCTCCGAGTCCTGTGGCCCTGAGCGGGCAGCTGACTGCAAAAAATCGGAACATTGAAGGATAAGTCCCAGACAGGAGCTGCCCCCACCTCATACTTGTGCTGCCCTGAGAGTCCCAGGGGAGCCCTACAAACTGACATCAGGAACCTGGACTGGTGAGTTTTCTTTCCCAGGTAAATGAGCCGATGTTTGCACTCTGAGTCCTATGGCCCTGAGCGGGCAGCTGACTGCAAAAAATCGGAACATCGAAGGATAAGTCCCAGACAGGAGCTGCCCCCACCTCATACTTGTGCTGCCCTGAGAGTCCCAGGGGAGCCCTACAAACTGACATCAGGAACCTGGACTGGTGAGTTTTCTTTTCCAGGGAAAAGAGCCGATGTTTGCGCTCCGAGTCCTGTGGCCCTGAGCGGGCAGCTGAGTGCAAAAAATCGGAACATCGAAGGATAAGTCCCAGACAGGAGCTGCCCCCACCTCATACTTGTGCTGCCCTGAGAGTCCCAGGGGAGCCCTACAAACTGACATCAGGAACCTGGACTGGTGAGTTTTCTTTCCCAGGGAAAAGAGCCGATGTTTGCGCTCCGAGTCCTGTGGCCCTGAGCGGGCAGCTGACTGCAAAAAATCGGAACATCGAAGGATAAGTCCCAGACAGGAGCTGCCCCCACCTCATCCTTGTGCTGCCCTGAGAGTCCCAGGGGAGCCCTACAAACTGACATCAGGAACCTGGACTGGTGAGTTTTCTTTCCCAGGGAAAAGAGCCGATGTTTGCGCTCCGAGTCCTGTGGCCCTGAGCGGGCAGCTGAGTGCAAAAAATCGGAACATCGAAGGATAAGTCCCAGACAGGAGCTGCCCCCACCTCATACTTGTGCTGCCCTGAGAGTCCCAGGAGAGCCCTACAAACTGACATCAGGAACCTGGACTGGTGAGTTTTCTTTCCCAGGGAAAAGAGCCGATGTTTGCGCTCCGAGTCCTGTGGCTTTGAGCGGGCAGCTGACTGCAAGAAATCGGAACATCGAAGGATAAGTCCCAGACAGGAGCTGCCCCCACCTCATACTTGTGCTGCCCTGAGAGTCCCAGGGGAGCCCTACAAACTGACATCAGGAACCTGGACTGATGAGTTTTCTTTCCTAGGGAAAAGAGCCGATGTTTGCGCTCCGAGTCCTGTGGCCCTGAGCGGGCAGCTGAGTGCAAAAAATCGGAACATCGAAGGATAAGTCCCAGACAGGAGCTGCCCCCACCTCATACTTGTGCTGCCCTGAGAGTCCAAAAAGAGCCCTACAAACTGACATCAGGAACCTGGACTGGTGAGTTTTCTTTCCCAGGGAAAAGAGCCGATGTTTGCGCTCCGAGTCCTGTGGCCCTGAGCGGGCAGCTGACTGCAAAAAATCGGAACATCGAAGGATAAGTCCCAGACAGGAGCTGCCCCCACCTCATACTTGTGCTGCCCTGAGAGTCCCAGGGGAGCCCTACAAACTGACATCAGGAACCTGGACTGGTGAGTTTTCTTTCCCAGGGAAAAGAGCCGATGTTTGCACTCCGAGTCCTGTAGCCCTGAGCGGGCAGCAGACTGCAAAAATCGGAACATCGAAGGATAAGTCCCAGACAGGAGCTGCCCCCACCTCATATTTGTGCTGCACTGACAGTCCCAGGAGAGCCCTACAAACTGACATCAGGAACCTGGACTGGTGAGTTTTCTTTCCCAGGGAAAAGAGCCGATGTTTGCGCTCCGAGTCCCGTGGCCCTGAGCGGGCAGCTGAGTGCAAAAAATCGGAACATCGAAGGATAAGTCCCAGACAGGAGCTGCCCCCACTTCATCCTTGTGCTGCCCTGAGAGTCCCAGGGGAGCCCTACAAACTGACATCAGGAACCTGGACTGGTGAGTTTTCTTTCCCAGGGAAAAGAGCCGATGTTTGCGCCCCGAGTCCTGTGGCCCTGAGCGGGCAGCTGACTGCAAAAAATCGGAACATCGAAGGATAAGTCCCAGACAGGAGCTGCCCCCACCTCATACTTGTGCTGCCCCGAGAGTCCCAGGGGAGCCCTACAAACTGACATCAGGAACCTGGACTGGTGAGTTTTCTTTCCCAGGGAAAAGAGCCGATGTTTGCGCTCCGAGTCCTGTGGCCCTGAGTGGGCAGCTGAGTGCAAAAAATCGGAACATCGAAGGATAAGTCCCAGACAGGAGCTGCCCCCACCTCATACTTGTGCTGCCCTGAGAGTCCCAGGGGAGCCCTACAAACTGACATCAGGAACCTGGACTGGTGAGTTTTTTTTCCGAGGGAAAAGAGCCGATGTTTGCGCTCCGAGTCCTGTGGCCCTGAGCCGGCAGCTGACTGCAAAAAATCCGAACATCGAAGGATAAGTCCCAGACAGGAGCTGCCCCCACCTCATACTTGTGCTGCCCTGACAGTCCCAGGGGAGCCCTACAAACTGACATCAGGAACCTGGACTGGTGAGTTTTCTTTCCCAGGGAAAAGAGCCGATGTTTGCGCTCCGACTCCTGTGGCCCTGAGCCAGCAGCTGACCGCAAAAAATCCGAACATCGAAGGATAAGTCCCAGACAGGAGCTGCCCCCACCTCATACTTGTGCTGCCCTGACAGTCGCAGCGGAGCCCTACAAACTGACATCAGGAACCTGGACTGGTGAGTTTTCTTTCCCAGGGAAAAGAGCCGATGTTTGCGCTCCGAGTCCTGTGGCCCTGAGCGGGCAGCTGACCGCAAAAAATCCGAACATCGAAGGATAAGTCCCAGACAGGAGCTGCCCCCACCTCATACTTGTGCTACCCTGAGAGTCCCAGGGGAGCCCTACAAACTGACATCAGGAACGTGGACTGGTGAGTTTTTTTCCCCAGGGAAAAGAGCCGATGTTTGCGCTCCGAGTCCTGTGGCCCTGAGCCGGCAGCTGACTGCAAAAAATCCGAACATCGAAGGATAAGTCCCAGACAGGAGCTGCCCCCCCCTCATATTTGTGCTGCCCTGACAGTCCAAAAAGTGCTCTACAAACTGACATCAGGAACCTGGACTGGTGAGTTTTCTTTCCCAGGGAAAAGAGCCGATGTTTGCGCTCCGAGTCCTGTGGCCCTGAGCCGGCAGCTGAGTGCAAAAAATCCGAACATCGAAGGATAAGTCCCAGACAGGATCTGCCCCCACCTCATACTTGTGCTACCCTGACAGTCCCAGGGGAGCCCTACAAACTGACATCAGGAACCTGGACTGGTGAGTTTTCTTTCCCAGGGAAAAGAGCCGATGTTTGCGCTCCGAGTCCTGTGGCCCTGAGCCGGCAGCTGACCGCAAAAAATCCGAACATCGAAGGATAAGTCCCAGACAGGAGCTGCCCCCACCTCATACTTGTGCTGCCCTGACAGTCCCAGGGGAGCCCTACAAACTGACATCAGGAACCTGGACTGGTGAGTTTTCTTTCCCAGGGAAAAGAGCCGATGTTTGCGCTCCGACTCCTGTGGCCCTGAGCGGGCAGCTGACTGCAAAAAATCGGAACATCGATGGATAAGTCCCAGACAGGAGCTGCCCCCACCTCATACTTGTGCTACCCTTACAGTCCCAGGGGAGCCCTACAAAATGACATCAGGAACCTGGACTGGTGAGTTTTCTTTCCCAGGGAAAAGAGCCGATGTTGGCGCTCCGAGTCCTGTGGCCCTGAGCCGGCAGCTGACTGCAAAAAATCCGAACATCGAAGGATAAGTCCCAGACAGGAGCTGCCCCCACCTCATACTTGTGCTGCCCTGAGAGTCCAAAAAGAGCTCTACAAACTGACATCAGGAACCTGGACTGGTGAGTTTTTTTTCCCAGGGAAAAGAGCCGATGTTTGCGCTCCGAGTCCTGTGGCCCTGAGTGGGCAGCTGACTGCAAAAAATCCGAACATTGAAGGATAAGTCCCAGACAGGAGCTGCCCCCACCTCATACTTGTGCTACCCTGACAGTCCCAGGGGAGTCCTACAAACTGACATCAGGAACCTGGACTGGTGAGTTTTTTTTCCGAGGGAAAAGAGCCGATGTTTGCGCTCCGAGTCCTGTGGCCCTGAGCCGGCAGCTGACTGCTAAAAATCCGAACATCGAAGGATAAGTCCCAGACAGGAGCTGCCCCCACCTCATACTTGTGCTGCCCTGACAGTCCCAGGGGAGCCCTACAAACTGACATCAGGAACCTGGACTGGTGAGTTTTCTTTCCTAGGGAAAAGAGCCGATGTTTGCGCTCCGAGTCCTGTGGCCCTGAGCCGGCAGCTGACTGCAAAAAATCCGAACATCGAAGGATAAGTCCCAGACAGGAGCTGCCCCCACCTCATACTTGTGCTGCCCTGACAGTCCCAGGGGAGCTCTACAAACTGACATCAGGAACCTGGACTGGTGAGTTTTCTTTCCCAGGGAAAAGAGCCGATGTTTGCGCTCCGACTCCTGTGGCCCTGAGCCAGCAGCTGACCGCAAAAAATCCGAACATCGAAGGATAAGTCCCAGACAGGAGCTGCCCCCACCTCATACTTGTGCTGCCCTGAGAGTCCAAAAAGAGCCCTACAAACTGACATCAGGAACCTGGACTGGTGAGTTTTCTTTCCCAGGGAAAAGAGCCGATGTTTGCGCTCCGAGTCCTGTGGCCCTGAGCGGGCAGCTGACTGCAAAAAATCGGAACATTGAAGGATAAGTCCCAGACAGGAGCTGCCCCCACCTCATACTTGTGCTGCCCTGAGAGTCCCAGGGGAGCCCTACAAACTGACATCAGGAACCTGGACTGGTGAGTTTTCTTTCCCAGGGAAAAGAGCCGATGTTTGCGCTCCGAGTCCTGTGGCCCTGAGCCGGCAGCTGAGTGCAAAAAATCCGAACATCGAAGGATAAGTCCCAGACAGGAGCTGCCCCCACCTCATACTTGTGCTGCCCTGAGAGTCCCACGGGAGCCCTACAAACTGACATCATGAACCTGGACTGGTGAGTTTTTTTTCCCAGGGGAAAGAGCCGATGTTTGCGCCCCGATTCCTGTGGCCCTGAGCAGGCAGCTGACTGCAAAAATCCGAACATCGAAGGATAAGTCCCAGGCAGGAGCTGCCCCCACCTCATATTTGTGCTGCACTGACAGTCCCAGGAGAGCCCTACAAACTGACATCAGGAACCTGGACTGATGAGTTTTCTTTCCCAGGGAAAAGAGCCGATGTTTGCGCTCCGAGTCCTGTGGCCCTGAGCGGGCAGCTGACTGCAAAAAATCGGAACATTGAAGGATAAGTCCCAGACAGGAGCTGCCCCCACCTCATACTTGTGCTACCCTGACAGTCCCAGGGGAGCCCTACAAACTGACATCAGGAACGTGGACTGGTGAGTTTTTTTCCCCAGGGAAAAGAGCCGATGTTTGCGCTCCGAGTCCTGTGGCCCTGAGCGGGCAGCTGAGTGCAAAAAATTGGAACATCGAAGGATAAGTCCCAGACAGGAGCTGCCCCCACCTCATACTTGTGCTGCCCTGAGAGTCCAAAAAGAGCCCTAATAACTGACATCAGGAACCTGGACTGGTGAGTTTTCTTTCCCAGGGAAAAGAGCCGATGTTTGCGCTCCGAGTCCTGTGGCCCTGAGCGGGCAGCTGACTGCAAAAAATCCGAACATCGAAGGATAATTCCCAGACAGGAGCTGCCCCCACCTCATACTTGTGCTGCCCTGAGAGTCCCAGGGGAGCCCTACAAACTGACATCAGGAACCTGGACTGGTGAGTTTTCTTTCCCAGGGAAAAGAGCCGATGTTTGCGCTCCGAGTCCTGTGGCCCTGAGTGGGCAGCTGACTGCAAAAAATCGGAACATCGAAGGATAAGTCCCAGACAGGAGCTGCCCCCACCTCATACTTGTGCTGCCCTGAGAGTCCCAGGGGAGCCCTACAAACTGACATCAGGAACCTGGACTGGTGAGTTTTCTTTCCCAGGGAAAAGAGCCGATGTTTGCGCTCCGAGTCCTGTGGCCCTGAGCGGGCAGCTGAGTGCAAAAAATCGGAACATCGAAGGATAAGTCCCAGACAGGAGCTGCCCCCACCTCATACTTGTGCTGCCCTGAGAGTCCAAAAAGAGCCCTACAAACTGACATCAGGAACCTGGACTGGTGAGTTTTCTTTCCCAGGGAAAAGAGCCGATGTTTGCGCTCCGAGTCCTGTGGCCCTGAGCGGGCAGCTGACTGCAAAAAATCGGAACATTGAAGGATAAGTCCCAGACAGGAGCTGCCCCCACCTCATACTTGTGCTGCCCTGAGAGTCCCAGGGGAGCCCTACAAACTGACATCAGGAACCTGGACTGGTGAGTTTTCTTTCCCAGGGAAATGAGCCGATGTTTGCACTCCGAGTCCTGTGGCCCTGAGCGGGCTGCTGACTGCAAAAAATCGGAACAACGAAGGATAAGTCCCAGACAGGAGCTGCCCCCACCTCATACTTGTGCTGCCCTGAGAGTCCCTGGGGAGCCCTACAAACTGACATCAGGAACCTGGACTGGTGAGTTTTCTTTCCCAGGGAAAAGAGCCGATGTTTGCGCTCCGAGTCCTGTGGCCCTGAGCGGGCAGCTGAGTGCAAAAAATCGGAACATCGAAGGATAAGTCCCAGACAGGAGCTGCCCCCACCTCATACTTGTGCTGCCCTGAGAGTCCCAGGGGAGCCCTACAAACTGACATCAGGAACCTGGACTGGTGAGTTTTCTTTCCCAGGGAAAAAAAGAGCCGATGTTTGCGCCCCGAGTCCTGTGGCCCTGAGTGGGCAGCTGAGTGCAAAAAATCGGAACATCAAAGGATAAGTCCCAGACAGGAGCTGCCCCCACCTCATACTTGTGCTGCCCTGAGAGTCCAAAAAGAGCCCTAGAAACTGAAATCAGGAACCTGGACTGGTGAGTTTTCTTTCCCAGGGAAAAGAGCCGATGTTTGCGCTCTGAGTCCTGTGGCCCTGAGCGGGCAGCTGAGTGCAAAAAATCGGAACATCGAAGGATAAGTCCCAGACAGGAGCTGCCCCCACCTCATACTTGTGCTGCCCTGAGAGTCCCAGGAGAGCCCTACAAACTGACATCAGGAACCTGGACTGGTGAGTTTTCTTTCCCAGGGAAAAGAGCCGATGTTTGCGCTACGAGTCCTGTGGCCCTGAGCGGGCAGCTGACTGCAAAAAATCGGAACATTGAAGGATAAGTCCCAGACAGGAGCTGCCCCCACCTCATACTTGTGCTGCCCTGAGAGTCCCAGGGGAGCCCTACAAACTGACATCAGGAACCTGGACTGGTGAGTTTTCTTTCCCAGGTAAATGAGCCGATGTTTGCGCTCCGAGTCCTGTGGCCCTGAGCCGGCAGCTGACTGCAAAAAATCGGAACATTGAAGGATAAGTCCCAGACAGGAGCTGCCCCCACCTCATACTTGTGCTGCCCTGACAGTCCCAGGGGAGCTCTACAAACTGACATCAGGAACCTGGACTGGTGAGTTTTCTTTCCCAGGGAAAAGAGCCGATGTTTGCGCTCCGACTCCTGTGGCCCTGAGCCAGCAGCTGACCGCAAAAAATCCGAACATCGAAGGATAAGTCCCAGACAGGAGCTGCCCCCACCTCATACTTGTGCTGCCCTGACAGTCGCAGCGGAGCCCTACAAACTGACATCAGGAACCTGGACTGGTGAGTTTTCTTTCCCAGGGAAAAGAGCCGATGTTTGCGCTCCGAGTCCTGTGGCCCTGAGCGGGCAGCTGACCGCAAAAAATCCGAACATCGAAGGATAAGTCCCAGACAGGAGCTGCCCCCACCTCATACTTGTGCTACCCTGACAGTCCCAGGGGAGCCCTACAAACTGACATCAGGAACGTGGACTGGTGAGTTTTTTTCCCCAGGGAAAAGAGCCGATGTTTGCGCTCCGAGTCCTGTGGCCCTGAGCCGGCATCTGACTGCAAAAAATCCGAACATCGAAGGATAAGTCCCAGACAGGAGCTGCCCCCACCTCATACTTGTGCTGCCCTGAGAGTCCCAGGGGAGCCCTACAAACTGACATCAGGAACCTGGACTGGTGAGTTTTCTTTCCCAGGGAAAAGAGCCGATGTTTGCACTCCGAGTCCTGTGGCCCTGAGCGGGCAGCTGAGTGCAAAAAATCGGAACATCGAAGGATAAGTCCCAGACAGGAGCTGCCCCCACCTCATACTTGTGCTGCCCTGAGAGTCCCAGGGGAGCCCTACAAACTGACATCAGGAACCTGGACTGGTGAGTTTTCTTTCCCAGGGAAAAGAGCCGATGTTTGCGCTCCGAGTCCTGTGGCCCTGAGCGGGCAGCTGACTGCAAAAAATCGGAACATCGAAGGATAAGTCCCAGACAGGAGCTGCCCCCACCTCATACTTGTGCTGCCCTGAGAGTCCCAGGGGAGCCCTACAAACTGACATCAGGAACCTGGACTGGTGAGTTTTCTTTCCCAGGGAAAAGAGCCGATGTTTGCGCTCCGAGTCCTGTGGCCCTGAGCGGGCAGCTGAGTGCAAAAAATCGGAACATCGAAGGATAAGTCCCAGACAGGAGCTGCCCCCACCTCATACTTGTGCTGCCCTGAGAGTCCAAAAAGAGCCCTAGAAACTGAAATCAGGAACCTGGACTGGTGAGTTTTCTTTCCCAGGGAAAAGAGCCGATGTTTGCGCTCCGAGTCCTGTGGCCCTGAGTGGGCAGCTGACTGCAAAAAATCGGAACATCGAAGGATAAGTCCCAGACAGGAGCTGCCCCCACCTCATACTTGTGCTGCCCTGAGAGTCCCAGGGGAGCCCTACAAACTGACATCAGGAACCTGGACTGGTGAGTTTTCTTTCCCAGGGAAAAGAGCCGATGTTTGCGCTCCGAGTCCTGTGGCCCTGAGCGGGCAGCTGAGTGCAAAAAATCGGAACATCGAAGGATAAGTCCCAGACAGGAGCTGCCCCCACCTCATCCTTGTGCTGCCCTGACAGTCCCACGGGAGCCCTACAAACTGACATCAGGAACCTGGACTGGTGAGTTTTCTTTCCCAGGGAAAAGAGCCGATGTTTGCGCTCCGAGTCCTGTGGCCCTGAGCGGGCAGCTGAGTGCAAAAAATCGGAACATCGAAGGATAAGTCCCAGACAGGAGCTGCCCCCACCTCATACTTGTGCTGCCCTGAGAGTCCCAGGGGAGCCCTACAAACTGACATCAGGAACCTGGACTGGTGAGTTTTCTTTCCCAGGTAAATGAGCCGATGTTTGCACTCTGAGTCCTATGGCCCTGAGCGGGCAGCTGACTGCAAAAAATCGGAACATCGAAGGATAAGTCCCAGACAGGAGCTGCCCCCACCTCATACTTGTGCTGCCCTGAGAGTCCCAGGGGAGCCCTACAAACTGACATCAGGAACCTGGACTGGTGAGTTTTCTTTCCCAGGGAAAAGAGCCGATGTTTGCGCTCCGAGTCCTGTGGCCCTGAGCGGGCAGCTGAGTGCAAAAAATCGGAACATCGAAGGATAAGTCCCAGACAGGAGCTGCCCCCACCTCATACTTGTGCTGCCCTGAGAGTCCCAGGGGAGCCCTACAAACTGACATCAGGAACCTGGACTGGTGAGTTTTCTTTCCCAGGGAAAAGAGCCGATGTTTGCGCTCCGAGTCCTGTGGCCCTGAGCGGGCAGCTGAGTGCAAAAAATCGGAACATCGAAGGATAAGTCCCAAACAGGAGCTGCCCCCACCTCATACTTGTGCTGCCCTGAGAGTCCAAAAAGAGCCCTACAAACTGAAATCAGGAACCTGGACTGGTGAGTTTTCTTTTCCAGGGAAAAGAGCCGATGTTTGCGCTCCGAGTCCTGTGGCCCTGAGCGGGCAGCTGAGTGCAAAAAATCGGAACATCGAAGGATAAGTCCCAGACAGGAGCTGCCCCCACCTCATACTTGTGCTGCCCTGAGAGTCCAAAAAGAGCCCTAGAAACTGAAATCAGGAACCTGGACTGGTGAGTTTTCTTTCCCAGGGGAAAGAGCCGATGTTTGCGCTCCGAGTCCTGTGGCCCTGAGCAGGCAGCTGACTGCAAAAATCGGAACATCGAAGGATAAGTCCCAGGCAGGAGCTGCCCCCACCTCATACTTGTGCTGCCCTGAGAGTCCCAGGGGAGCCCTACAAACTGACATCAGGAACCTGGACTGGTGAGTTTTCTTTCCCAGGGAAAAGAGCCGATGTTTGCACTCCGAGTCCTGTGGCCCTGAGCGGGCAGCTGACTGCAAAAATCGGAACATCGAAGGATAAGTCCCAGACAGGAGCTGCCCCCACCTCATACTTGTGCTGCACTGACAGTCCCAGGAGAGCCCTACAAAATGACATCAGGAACCTGGACTGGTGAGTTTTCTTTCCCAGGGAAAAGAGCCGATGTTTGCGCTCCGAGTCCTGTGGCCCTGAGCGGGCAGCTGACTGCAAAAAATCGGAACATCGAAGGATAAGTCCCAGACAGGAGCTGCCCCCACCTCATCCTTGTGCTGCCCTGAGAGTCCCTGGGGAGCCCTACAAACTGACATCAGGAACCTGGACTGGTGAGTTTTCTTTCCCAGGGTAAAGAGCCGATGTTTGCGCTCCGAGTCCTGTGGCCCTGAGCGGGCAGCTGAGTGCAAAAAATCGGAACATCGAAGGATAAGTCCCAGACAGGAGCTGCCCCCACCTCATACTTGTGCTGCCCTGAGAGTCCAAAAAGAGCCCTACAAACTGACATCAGGAACCTGGACTGGTGAGTTTTCTTTCCCAGGGAAAAGAGCCGATGTTTGCGCCCCGAGTCCTGTGGCCCTGAGTGGGCAGCTGAGTGCAAAAAATCGGAACATCAAAGGATAAGTCCCAGACAGGAGCTGCCCCCACCTCATACTTGTGCTGCCCTGAGAGTCCCAGGGGAGCCCTACAAACTGACATCAGGAACCTGGACTGGTGAGTTTTCTTTCCCAGGGAAAAGAGCCGATGTTTGCGCTCCGAGTCCTGTGGCCCTGAGCGGGCAGCTGAGTGCAAAAAATCGGAACATCGAAGGATAAGTCCCAGACAGGAGCTGCCCCCACCTCATACTTGTGCTGCCCTGAGAGTCCCAGGAGAGCCCTACAAACTGACATCAGGAACCTGGACTGGTGAGTTTTCTTTCCCAGGGAAAAGAGCCGATGTTTGCGCCCCGAGTCCTGTGGCCCTGAGTGGGCAGCTGAGTGCAAAAAATCGGAACATCAAAGGATAAGTCCCAGACAGGAGCTGCCCCCACCTCATACTTGTGCTGCCCTGAGAGTCCAAAAAGAGCCCTAGAAACTGAAATCAGGAACCTGGACTGGTGAGTTTTCTTTCCCAGGGAAAAGAGCCGATGTTTGCGCTCCGAGTCCTGTGGCCCTGAGTGGGCAGCTGACTGCAAAAAATCGGAACATCGAAGGATAAGCCCCAGACAGGAGCTGCCCCCACCTCATACTTGTGCTGCCCTGACAGTCCCAGCGGAGCCCTACAAACTGACATCAGGAACCTGGACTGGTGAGTTTTCTTTTCCAGGGAAAAGAGCCGATGTTTGCGCTCCGAGTCCTGTGGCCCTGAGCGGGCAGCTGAGTGCAAAAAATCGGAACATCGAAGGATAAGTCCCAGACAGGAGCTGCCCCCACCTCATACTTGTGCTGCCCTGAGAGTCCCAGGGGAGCCCTACAAACTGACATCAGGAACCTGGACTGGTGAGTTTTCTTTCCCAGGGAAAAGAGCCGATGTTTGCGCTCCGAGTCCTGTGGCCCTGAGCGGGCCGGTGACTGCAAAAAATCGGAACATCGAAGGATAAGTCCCAGACAGGAGCTGCCCCCACCTCATACTTGTGCTGCCCTGAGAGTCCCAGGGGAGCCCTACAAACTGACATCAGGAACCTGGACTGGTGAGTTTTCTTTCCCAGGGAAAAGAGCCGATGTTTGCGCTCCGAGTCCTGTGGCCCTGAGCGGGCAGCTGACTGCAAAAAATCGGAACATCGAAGGATAAGTCCCAGACAGGAGCTGCCCCCACCTCATCCTTGTGCTGCCCTGAGAGTCCCAGGGGAGCCCTACAAACTGACATCAGGAACCTGGACTGGTGAGTTTTCTTTCCCAGGGAAAAGAGCCGATGTTTGCGCTCCGAGTCCTGTGGCCCTGAGCGGGCAGCTGAGTGCAAAAAATCGGAACATCGAAGGATAAGTCCCAGACAGGAGCTGCCCCCACCTCATACTTGTGCTGCCCTGAGAGTCCCAGGAGAGCCCTACAAACTGACATCAGGAACCTGGACTGGTGAGTTTTCTTTCCCAGGGAAAAGAGCCGATGTTTGCGCTCCGAGTCCTGTGGCTTTGAGCGGGCAGCTGAGTGCAAAAAATCGGAACATCGAAGGATAAGTCCCAGACAGGAGCTGCCCCCACCTCATACTTGTGCTGCCCTGAGAGTCCCAGGGGAGCCCTACAAACTGACATCAGGAACCTGGACTGATGAGTTTTCTTTCCTGGGGAAAAGAGCCGATGTTTGCGCTCCGAGTCCTGTGGCCCTGAGCGGGCAGCTGAGTGCAAAAAATCGGAACATCGAAGGATAAGTCCCAGACAGGAGCTGCCCCCACCTCATACTTGTGCTGCCCTGAGAGTCCAAAAAGAGCCCTACAAACTGACATCAGGAACCTGGACTGGTGAGTTTTCTTTCCCAGGGAAAAGAGCCGATGTTTGCGCTCCGAGTCCTGTGGCCCTGAGCGGGCAGCTGACTGCAAAAAATCGGAACATCGAAGGATAAGTCCCAGACAGGAGCTGCCCCCACCTCATACTTGTGCTGCCCTGAGAGTCCCAGGGGAGCCCTACAAACTGACATCAGGAACCTGGACTGGTGAGTTTTCTTTCCCAGGGAAAAGAGCCGATGTTTGCACTCCGAATCCTGTAGCCCTGAGCGGGCAGCAGACTGCAAAAATCGGAACATCGAAGGATAAGTCCCAGACAGGAGCTGCCCCCACCTCATATTTGTGCTGCACTGACAGTCCCAGGAGAGCCCTACAAACTGACATCAGGAACCTGGACTGGTGAGTTTTCTTTCCCAGGGAAAAGAGCCGATGTTTGCGCTCCGAGTCCCGTGGCCCTGAGCGGGCAGCTGAGTGCAAAAAATCGGAACATCGAAGGATAAGTCCCAGACAGGAGCTGCCCCCACTTCATCCTTGTGCTGCCCTGAGAGTCCCTGGGGAGCCCTACAAACTGACATCGGGAACCTGGACTGGTGAGTTTTCTTTCCCAGGGAAAAGAGCCGATGTTTGCGCCCCGAGTCCTGTGGCCCTGAGCGGGCAGCTGACTGCAAAAAATCGGAACATCGAAGGATAAGTCCCAGACAGGAGCTGCCCCCACCTCATACTTGTGCTGCCCTGAGAGTCCCAGGGGAGCCCTACAAACTGACATCAGGAACCTGGACTGGTGAGTTTTCTTTCCCAGGGAAAAGAGCCGATGTTTGCGCTCCGAGTCCTGTGGCCCTGAGTGGGCAGCTGAGTGCAAAAAATCGGAACATCGAAGGATAAGTCCCAGACAGGAGCTGCCCCCACCTCATACTTGTGCTGCCCTGAGAGTCCCAGGGGAGCCCTACAAACTGACATCAGGAACCTGGACTGGTGAGTTTTCTTTCCCAGGGAAAAGAGCCGATGTTTGCGCTCCGAGTCCTGTGGCCCTGAGCGGGCAGCTGAGTGCAAAAAATTGGAACATCGAAGGATAAGTCCCAGACAGGAGCTGCCCCCACCTCATACTTGTGCTGCCCTGAGAGTCCCAGGAGAGCCCTACAAACTGACATCAGGAACCTGGACTGGTGAGTTTTCTTTCCCAGGGAAAAGAGCCGATGTTTGCGCTCCGAGTCCTGTGGCCCTGAGCGGGCAGCTGACTGCAAAAAATCGGAACATCGAAGGATAAGTCCCAGACAGGAGCTGCCCCCACCTCATACTTGTGCTGCCCTGAGAGTCCCAGGGGAGCCCTACAAACTGACATCAGGAACCTGGACTGGTGAGTTTTCTTTCCCAGGGAAATGAGCCGATGTTTGCACTCCGAGTCCTGTGGCCCTGAGCGGGCAGCTGACTGCAAAAAATCGGAACAATGAAGGATAAGTCCCAGACAGGAGCTGCCCCCACCTCATACTTGTGCTGCCCTGAGAGTCCCTGGGGAGCCCTACAAACTGACATCAGGAACCTGGACTGGTGAGTTTTCTTTCCCAGGGAAAAGAGCCGATGTTTGCGCTCCGAGTCCTGTGGCCCTGAGCGGGCAGCTGAGTGCAAAAAATCGGAACATCGAAGGATAAGTCCCAGACAGGAGCTGCCCCCACCTCATACTTGTGCTGCCCTGAGAGTCCCAGGGGAGCCCTACAAACTGACATCAGGAACCTGGACTGGTGAGTTTTCTTTCCCAGGGAAAAGAGCCGATGTTTGCGCTCCGAGTCCTGTGGCCCTGAGCGGGCAGCTGAGTGCAAAAAATCGGAACATCGAAGGATAAGTCCCAGACAGGAGCTGCCCCCACCTCATACTTCTGCTGCACTGACAGTCCCACGGGAGCCCTACAAACTGACATCAGGAACCTGGACTGGTGAGTTTTTTTTCCCAGGGGAAAGAGCCGATGTTTGCGCCCCGAGTCCTGTGGCCCTGAGCAGGCAGCTGACTGCAAAAATCCGAACATCGAAGGATAAGTCCCAGGCAGGAGCTGCCCCCACCTCATACTTGTGCTGCACTGACAGTCCCAGGAGAGCCCTACAAACTGACATCAGGAACCTGGACTGGTGAGTTTTCTTTCCCAGGGAAAAGAGCCGATGTTTGCGCTCCGAGTCCTGTGGCCCTGAGCGGGCAGCTGAGTGCAAAAAATCGGAACATCGAAGGATAAGTCCCAGACAGGAGCTGCCCCCACCTCATCCTTGTGCTGCCCTGAGAGTCCCAGGGGAGCCCTACAAACTGACATCAGGAACCTGGACTGGTGAGTTTTCTTTCCCAGGGAAAAGAGCCAATGTTTGCGCTCCGAGTCCTGTGGCTTTGAGCGGGCAGCTGACTGCAAAAAATCCGAACATCGAAGGATAAGTCCCAGACAGGAGCTGCCCCCACCTCATACTTGTGCTGCCCTGAGAGTCCCAGGGGAGCCCTACAAACTGACATCAGGAACCTGGACTGGTGAGTTTTCTTTCCCAGGGAAAAGAGCCAATGTTTGCGCTCCGAGTCCTGTGGCTTTGAGCGGGCAGCTGACTGCAAAAAATCCGAACATCGAAGGATAAGTCCCAGACAGGAGCTGCCCCCACCTCATACTTGTGCTGCCCTGAGAGTCCCAGGGGAGCCCTACAAACTGACATCAGGAACCTGGACTGGTGAGTTTTCTTTCCCAGGGAAAAGAGCCGATGTTTGCGCTCCGAGTCCTGTGGCCCTGAGCGGGCAGCTGAGTGCAAAAAATCGGAACATCGAAGGATAAGTCCCAGACAGGAGCTGCCCCCACCTCATACTTGTGCTGCCCTGAGAGTCCCAGGGGAGCCCTACAAACTGACATCAGGAACCTGGACTGGTGAGTTTTCTTTCCCAGGGAAAAGAGCCGATGTTTGCGCTCCGAGTCCTGTGGCCCTGAGCGGGCAGCTGAGTGCAAAAAATCGGAACATCGAAGGATAAGTCCCAGACAGGAGCTGCCCCCACCTCATACTTGTGCTGCCCTGAGAGTCCAAAAAGAGCCCTACAAACTGAAATCAGGAACCTGGACTGGTGAGTTTTCTTTTCCAGGGAAAAGAGCCGATGTTTGCGCTCCGAGTCCTGTGGCCCTGAGCGGGCAGCTGAGTGCAAAAAATCGGAACATCGAAGGATAAGTCCCAGACAGGAGCTGCCCCCACCTCATACTTGTGCTGCCCTGAGAGTCCAAAAAGAGCCCTAGAAACTGAAATCAGGAACCTGGACTGGTGAGTTTTCTTTCCCAGGGGAAAGAGCCGATGTTTGCGCTCCGAGTCCTGTGGCCCTGAGCAGGCAGCTGACTGCAAAAATCGGAACATCGAAGGATAAGTCCCAGGCAGGAGCTGCCCCCACCTCATACTTGTGCTGCCCTGAGAGTCCCAGGGGAGCCCTACAAACTGACATCAGGAACCTGGACTGGTGAGTTTTCTTTCCCAGGGAAAAGAGCCGATGTTTGCACTCCGAGTCCTGTGGCCCTGAGCGGGCAGCTGACTGCAAAAATCGGAACATCGAAGGATAAGTCCCAGACAGGAGCTGCCCCCACCTCATACTTGTGCTGCACTGACAGTCCCAGGAGAGCCCTACAAAATGACATCAGGAACCTGGACTGGTGAGTTTTCTTTCCCAGGGAAAAGAGCCGATGTTTGCGCTCCGAGTCCTGTGGCCCTGAGCGGGCAGCTGACTGCAAAAAATCGGAACATCGAAGGATAAGTCCCAGACAGGAGCTGCCCCCACCTCATCCTTGTGCTGCCCTGAGAGTCCCTGGGGAGCCCTACAAACTGACATCAGGAACCTGGACTGGTGAGTTTTCTTTCCCAGGGTAAAGAGCCGATGTTTGCGCTCCGAGTCCTGTGGCCCTGAGCGGGCAGCTGAGTGCAAAAAATCGGAACATCGAAGGATAAGTCCCAGACAGGAGCTGCCCCCACCTCATACTTGTGCTGCCCTGAGAGTCCAAAAAGAGCCCTACAAACTGACATCAGGAACCTGGACTGGTGAGTTTTCTTTCCCAGGGAAAAGAGCCGATGTTTGCGCCCCGAGTCCTGTGGCCCTGAGTGGGCAGCTGAGTGCAAAAAATCGGAACATCAAAGGATAAGTCCCAGACAGGAGCTGCCCCCACCTCATACTTGTGCTGCCCTGAGAGTCCCAGGGGAGCCCTACAAACTGACATCAGGAACCTGGACTGGTGAGTTTTCTTTCCCAGGGAAAAGAGCCGATGTTTGCGCTCCGAGTCCTGTGGCCCTGAGCGGGCAGCTGAGTGCAAAAAATCGGAACATCGAAGGATAAGTCCCAGACAGGAGCTGCCCCCACCTCATACTTGTGCTGCCCTGAGAGTCCCAGGAGAGCCCTACAAACTGACATCAGGAACCTGGACTGGTGAGTTTTCTTTCCCAGGGAAAAGAGCCGATGTTTGCGCCCCGAGTCCTGTGGCCCTGAGTGGGCAGCTGAGTGCAAAAAATCGGAACATCAAAGGATAAGTCCCAGACAGGAGCTGCCCCCACCTCATACTTGTGCTGCCCTGAGAGTCCAAAAAGAGCCCTAGAAACTGAAATCAGGAACCTGGACTGGTGAGTTTTCTTTCCCAGGGAAAAGAGCCGATGTTTGCGCTCCGAGTCCTGTGGCCCTGAGTGGGCAGCTGACTGCAAAAAATCGGAACATCGAAGGATAAGCCCCAGACAGGAGCTGCCCCCACCTCATACTTGTGCTGCCCTGACAGTCCCAGCGGAGCCCTACAAACTGACATCAGGAACCTGGACTGGTGAGTTTTCTTTTCCAGGGAAAAGAGCCGATGTTTGCGCTCCGAGTCCTGTGGCCCTGAGCGGGCAGCTGAGTGCAAAAAATCGGAACATCGAAGGATAAGTCCCAGACAGGAGCTGCCCCCACCTCATACTTGTGCTGCCCTGAGAGTCCCAGGGGAGCCCTACAAACTGACATCAGGAACCTGGACTGGTGAGTTTTCTTTCCCAGGGAAAAGAGCCGATGTTTGCGCTCCGAGTCCTGTGGCCCTGAGCGGGCCGGTGACTGCAAAAAATCGGAACATCGAAGGATAAGTCCCAGACAGGAGCTGCCCCCACCTCATACTTGTGCTGCCCTGAGAGTCCCAGGGGAGCCCTACAAACTGACATCAGGAACCTGGACTGGTGAGTTTTCTTTCCCAGGGAAAAGAGCCGATGTTTGCGCTCCGAGTCCTGTGGCCCTGAGCGGGCAGCTGACTGCAAAAAATCGGAACATCGAAGGATAAGTCCCAGACAGGAGCTGCCCCCACCTCATCCTTGTGCTGCCCTGAGAGTCCCAGGGGAGCCCTACAAACTGACATCAGGAACCTGGACTGGTGAGTTTTCTTTCCCAGGGAAAAGAGCCGATGTTTGCGCTCCGAGTCCTGTGGCCCTGAGCGGGCAGCTGAGTGCAAAAAATCGGAACATCGAAGGATAAGTCCCAGACAGGAGCTGCCCCCACCTCATACTTGTGCTGCCCTGAGAGTCCCAGGAGAGCCCTACAAACTGACATCAGGAACCTGGACTGGTGAGTTTTCTTTCCCAGGGAAAAGAGCCGATGTTTGCGCTCCGAGTCCTGTGGCTTTGAGCGGGCAGCTGAGTGCAAAAAATCGGAACATCGAAGGATAAGTCCCAGACAGGAGCTGCCCCCACCTCATACTTGTGCTGCCCTGAGAGTCCCAGGGGAGCCCTACAAACTGACATCAGGAACCTGGACTGATGAGTTTTCTTTCCTGGGGAAAAGAGCCGATGTTTGCGCTCCGAGTCCTGTGGCCCTGAGCGGGCAGCTGAGTGCAAAAAATCGGAACATCGAAGGATAAGTCCCAGACAGGAGCTGCCCCCACCTCATACTTGTGCTGCCCTGAGAGTCCAAAAAGAGCCCTACAAACTGACATCAGGAACCTGGACTGGTGAGTTTTCTTTCCCAGGGAAAAGAGCCGATGTTTGCGCTCCGAGTCCTGTGGCCCTGAGCGGGCAGCTGACTGCAAAAAATCGGAACATCGAAGGATAAGTCCCAGACAGGAGCTGCCCCCACCTCATACTTGTGCTGCCCTGAGAGTCCCAGGGGAGCCCTACAAACTGACATCAGGAACCTGGACTGGTGAGTTTTCTTTCCCAGGGAAAAGAGCCGATGTTTGCACTCCGAATCCTGTAGCCCTGAGCGGGCAGCAGACTGCAAAAATCGGAACATCGAAGGATAAGTCCCAGACAGGAGCTGCCCCCACCTCATATTTGTGCTGCACTGACAGTCCCAGGAGAGCCCTACAAACTGACATCAGGAACCTGGACTGGTGAGTTTTCTTTCCCAGGGAAAAGAGCCGATGTTTGCGCTCCGAGTCCCGTGGCCCTGAGCGGGCAGCTGAGTGCAAAAAATCGGAACATCGAAGGATAAGTCCCAGACAGGAGCTGCCCCCACTTCATCCTTGTGCTGCCCTGAGAGTCCCTGGGGAGCCCTACAAACTGACATCGGGAACCTGGACTGGTGAGTTTTCTTTCCCAGGGAAAAGAGCCGATGTTTGCGCCCCGAGTCCTGTGGCCCTGAGCGGGCAGCTGACTGCAAAAAATCGGAACATCGAAGGATAAGTCCCAGACAGGAGCTGCCCCCACCTCATACTTGTGCTGCCCTGAGAGTCCCAGGGGAGCCCTACAAACTGACATCAGGAACCTGGACTGGTGAGTTTTCTTTCCCAGGGAAAAGAGCCGATGTTTGCGCTCCGAGTCCTGTGGCCCTGAGTGGGCAGCTGAGTGCAAAAAATCGGAACATCGAAGGATAAGTCCCAGACAGGAGCTGCCCCCACCTCATACTTGTGCTGCCCTGAGAGTCCCAGGGGAGCCCTACAAACTGACATCAGGAACCTGGACTGGTGAGTTTTCTTTCCCAGGGAAAAGAGCCGATGTTTGCGCTCCGAGTCCTGTGGCCCTGAGCGGGCAGCTGAGTGCAAAAAATTGGAACATCGAAGGATAAGTCCCAGACAGGAGCTGCCCCCACCTCATACTTGTGCTGCCCTGAGAGTCCAAAAAGAGCCCTACAAACTGACATCAGGAACCTGGACTGGTGAGTTTTCTTTCCCAGGGAAAAGAGCCGATGTTTGCGCTCCGAGTCCTGTGGCCCTGAGCGGGCAGCTGACTGCAAAAAATCGGAACATCGAAGGATAAGTCCCAGACAGGAGCTGCCCCCACCTCATACTTGTGCTGCCCTGAGAGTCCCAGGGGAGCCCTACAAACTGACATCAGGAACCTGGACTGGTGAGTTTTCTTTCCCAGGGAAATGAGCCGATGTTTGCACTCCGAGTCCTGTGGCCCTGAGCGGGCAGCTGACTGCAAAAAATCGGAACAATGAAGGATAAGTCCCAGACAGGAGCTGCCCCCACCTCATACTTGTGCTGCCCTGAGAGTCCCTGGGGAGCCCTACAAACTGACATCAGGAACCTGGACTGGTGAGTTTTCTTTCCCAGGGAAAAGAGCCGATGTTTGCGCTCCGAGTCCTGTGGCCCTGAGCGGGCAGCTGAGTGCAAAAAATCGGAACATCGAAGGATAAGTCCCAGACAGGAGCTGCCCCCACCTCATACTTGTGCTGCCCTGAGAGTCCCAGGGGAGCCCTACAAACTGACATCAGGAACCTGGACTGGTGAGTTTTCTTTCCCAGGGAAAAGAGCCGATGTTTGCGCTCCGAGTCCTGTGGCCCTGAGCGGGCAGCTGAGTGCAAAAAATCGGAACATCGAAGGATAAGTCCCAGACAGGAGCTGCCCCCACCTCATACTTCTGCTGCACTGACAGTCCCACGGGAGCCCTACAAACTGACATCAGGAACCTGGACTGGTGAGTTTTTTTTCCCAGGGGAAAGAGCCGATGTTTGCGCCCCGAGTCCTGTGGCCCTGAGCAGGCAGCTGACTGCAAAAATCCGAACATCGAAGGATAAGTCCCAGGCAGGAGCTGCCCCCACCTCATACTTGTGCTGCACTGACAGTCCCAGGAGAGCCCTACAAACTGACATCAGGAACCTGGACTGGTGAGTTTTCTTTCCCAGGGAAAAGAGCCGATGTTTGCGCTCCGAGTCCTGTGGCCCTGAGCGGGCAGCTGAGTGCAAAAAATCGGAACATCGAAGGATAAGTCCCAGACAGGAGCTGCCCCCACCTCATCCTTGTGCTGCCCTGAGAGTCCCAGGGGAGCCCTACAAACTGACATCAGGAACCTGGACTGGTGAGTTTTCTTTCCCAGGGAAAAGAGCCAATGTTTGCGCTCCGAGTCCTGTGGCTTTGAGCGGGCAGCTGACTGCAAAAAATCCGAACATCGAAGGATAAGTCCCAGACAGGAGCTGCCCCCACCTCATACTTGTGCTGCCCTGAGAGTCCCAGGGGAGCCCTACAAACTGACATCAGGAACCTGGACTGGTGAGTTTTCTTTCCCAGGGAAAAGAGCCAATGTTTGCGCTCCGAGTCCTGTGGCTTTGAGCGGGCAGCTGACTGCAAAAAATCCGAACATCGAAGGATAAGTCCCAGACAGGAGCTGCCCCCACCTCATACTTGTGCTGCCCTGAGAGTCCCAGGGGAGCCCTACAAACTGACATCAGGAACCTGGACTGGTGAGTTTTCTTTCCCAGGGAAAAGAGCCGATGTTTGCGCTCCGAGTCCTGTGGCCCTGAGCGGGCAGCTGAGTGCAAAAAATCGGAACATCGAAGGATAAGTCCCAGACAGGAGCTGCCCCCACCTCATACTTGTGCTGCCCTGAGAGTCCCAGGGGAGCCCTACAAACTGACATCAGGAACCTGGACTGGTGAGTTTTCTTTCCCAGGGAAAAGAGCCGATGTTTGCGCTCCGAGTCCTGTGGCCCTGAGCGGGCCGGTGACTGCAAAAAATCGGAACATCGAAGGATAAGTCCCAGACAGGAGCTGCCCCCACCTCATACTTGTGCTGCCCTGAGAGTCCCAGGGGAGCCCTACAAACTGACATCAGGAACCTGGACTGGTGAGTTTTCTTTCCCAGGGAAAAGAGCCGATGTTTGCGCTCCGAGTCCTGTGGCCCTGAGCGGGCAGCTGACTGCAAAAAATTGGAACATCGAAGGATAAGTCCCAGACAGGAGCTGCCCCCACCTCATACTTGTGCTGCCCTGAGAGTCCCAGGGGAGCCCTACAAACTGACATCAGGAACCTGGACTGGTGAGTTTTCTTTCCCAGGGAAAAGAGCCGATGTTTGCGCTCCGAGTCCTGTGGCCCTGAGCGGGCAGCTGAGTGCAAAAAATCGGAACATCGAAGGATAAGTCCCAGACAGGAGCTGCCCCCACCTCATACTTGTGCTGCCCTGAGAGTCCCAGGAGAGCCCTACAAACTGACATCAGGAACCTGGACTGGTGAGTTTTCTTTCCCAGGGAAAAGAGCCGATGTTTGCGCTCCGAGTCCTGTGGCTTTGAGCGGGCAGCTGACTGCAAGAAATCGGAACATCGAAGGATAAGTCCCAGACAGGAGCTGCCCCCACCTCATACTTGTGCTGCCCTTAGAGTCCCAGGGGAGCCCTACAAACTGACATCAGGAACCTGGACTGATGAGTTTTCTTTCCTAGGGAAAAGAGCCGATGTTTGCGCTCCGAGTCCTGTGGCCCTGAGCGGGCAGCTGAGTGCAAAAAATCGGAACATCGAAGGATAAGTCCCAGACAGGAGCTGCCCCCACCTCATACTTGTGCTGCCCTGAGAGTCCAAAAAGAGCCCTACAAACTGACATCAGGAACCTGGACTGGTGAGTTTTCTTTCCCAGGGAAAAGAGCCGATGTTTGCGCTCCGAGTCCTGTGGCCCTGAGCGGGCAGCTGAGTGCAAAAAATCGGAACATCGAAGGATAAGTCCCAGACAGGAGCTGCCCCCACCTCATACTTGTGCTGCCCTGAGAGTCCCAGGGGAGCCCTACAAACTGACATCAGGAACCTGGACTGGTGAGTTTTCTTTCCCAGGGAAAAGAGCCGATGTTTGCACTCCGAGTCCTGTAGCCCTGAGCGGGCAGCAGACTGCAAAAATCGGAACATCGAAGGATAAGTCCCAGACAGGAGCTGCCCCCACCTCATATTTGTGCTGCACTGACAGTCCCAGGAGAGCCCTACAAACTGACATCAGGAACCTGGACTGGTGAGTTTTCTTTCCCAGGGAAAAGAGCCGATGTTTGCGCTCCGAGTCCCGTGGCCCTGAGCGGGCAGCTGAGTGCAAAAAATCGGAACATCGAAGGATAAGTCCCAGACAGGAGCTGCCCCCACTTCATCCTTGTGCTGCCCTGAGAGTCCCTGGGGAGCCCTACAAACTGACATCAGGAACCTGGACTGGTGAGTTTTCTTTCCCAGGGAAAAGAGCCGATGTTTGCGCCCCGAGTCCTGTGGCCCTGAGCGGGCAGCTGACTGCAAAAAATCGGAACATCGAAGGATAAGTCCCAGACAGGAGCTGCCCCCACCTCATACTTGTGCTGCCCTGAGAGTCCCAGGGGAGCCCTACAAACTGACATCAGGAACCTGGACTGGTGAGTTTTCTTTCCCAGGGAAAAGAGCCGATGTTTGCGCTCCGAGTCCTGTGGCCTTGAGCGGGCAGCTGAGTGCAAAAAATTGGAACATCGAAGGATAAGTCCCAGACAGGAGCTGCCCCCACCTCATACTTGTGCTGCCCTGAGAGTCCAAAAAGAGCCCTACAAACTGACATCAGGAACCTGGACTGGTGAGTTTTCTTTCCCAGGGAAAAGAGCCGATGTTTGCGCTCCGAGTCCTGTGGCCCTGAGCGGGCAGCTGAGTGCAAAAAATCGGAACATCGAAGGATAAGTCCCAGACAGGAACTGCCCCCACCTCATACTTGTGCTGCCCTGAGCGTCCCAGGGGAGCCCTACAAACTGACATCAGGAACCTGGACTGGTGAGTTTTCTTTCCCAGGGAAAAGAGCCGATGTTTGCGCTCCGAGTCCTGTGGCCCTGAGCGGGCAGCTGAGTGCAAAAAATCGGAACATCGAAGGATAAGTCCCAGACAGGAGCTGCCCCCACCTCATACTTGTGCTGCCCTGAGAGTCCCAGGAGAGCCCTACAAACTGACATCAGGAACCTGGACTGGTGAGTTTTCTTTCCCAGGGAAAAGAGCCGATGTTTGCGCCCCGAGTCCTGTGGCCCTGAGTGGGCAGCTGAGTGCAAAAAATCAGAACATCAAAGGATAAGTCCCAGACAGGAGCTGCCCCCACCTCATACTTGTGCTGCCCTGAGAGTCCAAAAAGAGCCCTAGAAACTGAAATCAGGAACCTGGACTGGTGAGTTTTCTTTCCCAGGGAAAAGAGCCGATGTTTGCGCTCCGAGTCCTGTGGCCCTGAGTGAGCAGCTGACTGCAAAAAATCGGAACATCGAAGGATAAGTCCCAGACAGGAGCTGCCCCCACCTCATACTTGTGCTGCCCTGACAGTCCCAGCGGAGCCCTACAAACTGACATCAGGAACCTGGACTGGTGAGTTTTCTTTCCCAGGGAAAAGAGCCGATGTTTGCGCTCCGAGTCCTGTGGCCCTGAGCGGGCAGCTGAGTGCAAAAAATCGGAACATCGAAGGATAAGTCCCAGACAGGAGCTGCCCCCACCTCATACTTGTGCTGCCCTGAGAGTCCCAGGAGAGCCCTACAAACTGACATCAGGAACCTGGACTGGTGAGTTTTCTTTCCCAGGGAAAAGAGCCGATGTTTGCGCTCCGACTCCTGTGGCCCTGAGCGGGCAGCTGACTGCAAAAAATCGGAACATTGAAGGATAAGTCCCAGACAGGAGCTGCCCCCACCTCATACTTGTGCTGCCCTGAGAGTCCCAGGGGAGCCCTACAAACTGACATCAGGAACCTGGACTGGTGAGTTTTCTTTCCCAGGTAAATGAGCCGATGTTTGCACTCCGAGTCCTATGGCCCTGAGCGGGCAGCTGACTGCAAAAAATCGGAACATCGAAGGATAAGTCCCAGACAGGAGCTGCCCCCACCTCATACTTGTGCTGCCCTGAGAGTCCCAGGGGAGCCCTACAAACTGACATCAGGAACCTGGACTGGTGAGTTTTCTTTTCCAGGGAAAAGAGCCGATGTTTGCGCTCCGAGTCCTGTGGCCCTGAGCGGGCAGCTGAGTGCAAAAAATCGGAACATCGAAGGATAAGTCCCAGACAGGAGCTGCCCCCACCTCATACTTGTGCTGCCCTGAGAGTCCCAGTGGAGCCCTACAAACTGACATCAGGAACCTGGACTGGTGAGTTTTCTTTCCCAGGGAAAAGAGCCGATGTTTGCGCTCCGAGTCCTGTGGCCCTGAGCGGGCCGGTGACTGCAAAAAATCGGAACATCGAAGGATAAGTCCCAGACAGGAGCTGCCCCCACCTCATACTTGTGCTGCCCTGAGAGTCCCAGGGGAGCCCTACAAACTGACATCAGGAACCTGGACTGGTGAGTTTTCTTTCCCAGGGAAAAGAGCCGATGTTTGCGCTCCGAGTCCTGTGGCCCTGAGCGGGCAGCTGACTGCAAAAAATCGGAACATCGAAGGATAAGTCCCAGACAGGAGCTGCCCCCACCTCATCCTTGTGCTGCCCTGACAGTCCCAGGGGAGCCCTACAAACTGACATCAGGAACCTGGACTGGTGAGTTTTCTTTCCCAGGGAAAAGAGCCGATGTTTGCGCTCCGAGTCCTGTGGCTTTGAGCGGGCAGCTGACTGCAAGAAATCGGAACATCGAAGGATAAGTCCCAGACAGGAGCTGCCCCCACCTCATACTTGTGCTGCCCTGAGAGTCCCAGGGGAGCCCTACAAACTGACATCAGGAACCTGGACTGATGAGTTTTCTTTCCTAGGGAAAAGAGCCGATGTTTGCGCTCCGAGTCCTGTGGCCCTGAGCGGGCAGCTGAGTGCAAAAAATCGGAACATCGAAGGATAAGTCCCAGACAGGAGCTGCCCCCACCTCATACTTGTGCTGCCCTGAGAGTCCAAAAAGAGCCCTACAAACTGACATCAGGAACCTGGACTGGTGAGTTTTCTTTCCCAGGGAAAAGAGCCGATGTTTGCGCTCCGAGTCCTGTGGCCCTGAGCGGGCAGCTGAGTGCAAAAAATCGGAACATCGAAGGATAAGTCCCAGACAGGAGCTGCCCCCACCTCATACTTGTGCTGCCCTGAGAGTCCCAGGGGAGCCCTACAAACTGACATCAGGAACCTGGACTGGTGAGTTTTCTTTCCCAGGGAAAAGAGCCGATGTTTGCGCTCCGAGTCCTGTGGCCCTGAGCGGGCAGCTGACTGCAAAAAATCGGAACATTGAAGGATAAGTCCCAGACAGGAGCTGCCCCCACCTCATACTTGTGCTGCCCTGAGAGTCCCAGGGGAGCCCTACAAACTGACATCAGGAACCTGGACTGGTGAGTTTTCTTTCCCAGGTAAATGAGACGATGTTTGCACTCCGAGTCCTATGGCCCTGAGCGGGCAGCTGAGTGCAAAAAATCGGAACATCGAAGGATAAGTCCCAGACAGGAGCTGCCCCCACCTCATCCTTGTGCTGCCCTGACAGTCCCACGGGAGCCCTACAAACTGACATCAGGAACCTGGACTGGTGAGTTTTCTTTCCCAGGGAAAAGAGCCGATGTTTGCGCTCCGAGTCCTGTGGCCCTGAGCGGGCAGCTGAGTGCAAAAATTCGGAACATCGAAGGATAAGTCCCAGACAGGAGCTGCCCCCACCTCATACTTTTGCTGCCCTGAGAGTCCAAAAAGAGCCCTACAAACTGAAATCAGGAACCTGGACTGGTGAGTTTTCTTTTCCAGGGAAAAGAGCCGATGTTTGCGCTCCGAGTCCTGTGGCCCTGAGCGGGCAGCTGAGTGCAAAAAATCGGAACATCGAAGGATAAGTCCCAGACAGGAGCTGCCCCCACCTCATACTTGTGCTGCCCTGAGAGTCCCAGGGGAGCCCTACAAACTGACATCAGGAACCTGGACTGGTGAGTTTTCTTTCCCAGGGAAAAGAGCCGATGTTTGCGCTCCGAGTCCTGTGGCCCTGAGCGGGCCGGTGACTGCAAAAAATCGGAACATCGAAGGATAAGTCCCAGACAGGAGCTGCCCCCACCTCATACTTGTGCTGCCCTGAGAGTCCCAGGGGAGCCCTACAAACTGACATCAGGAACCTGGACTGGTGAGTTTTTTTTCCCAGGGGAAAGAGCCGATGTTTGCGCCCCGAGTCCTGTGGCCCTGAGCAGGCAGCTGACTGCAAAAATCCGAACATCGAAGGATAAGTCCCAGGCAGGAGCTGCCCCCACCTCATACTTGTGCTGCACTGACAGTCCCAGGAGAGCCCTACAAACTGACATCAGGAACCTGGACTGGTGAGTTTTCTTTCCCAGGGAAAAGAGCCGATGTTTGCACTCCGAGTCCTGTGGCCCTCAGCGGGCAGCAGACTGCAAAAATCGGAACATCGAAGGATAAGTCCCAGACAGGAGCTGCCCCCACCTCATACTTGTGCTGCACTGACAGTCCCAGGAGAGACCTACAAACTGACATCAGGAACCTGGACTGGTGAGTTTTCTTTCCCAGGGAAAAGAGCCGATGTTTGCGCTCCGAGTCCCGTGGCCCTGAGCGGGCAGCTGAGTGCAAAAAATCGGAACATCGAAGGATAAGTCCCAGACAGGAGCTGCCCCCACCTCATCCTTGTGCTGCCCTGAGAGTCCCTGGGGAGCCCTACAAACTGACATCAGGAACCTGGACTGGTGAGTTTTCTTTCCCAGGGAAAAGAGCCGATGTTTGCGCCCCGAGTCCTGTGGCCCTGAGCGGGCAGCTGACTGCAAAAAATCGGAACATCGAAGGATAAGTCCCAGACAGGAGCTGCCCCCACCTCATACTTGTGCTGCCCTGAGAGTCCAAAAAGAGCCCTACAAACTGACATCAGGAACCTGGACTGGTGAGTTTTCTTTCCCAGGGAAAAGAGCCGATGTTTGCGCTCCGAGTCCTGTGGCCCTGAGCGGGCAGCTGACTGCAAAAAATCGGAACATCGAAGGATAAGTCCCAGACAGGAGCTGCCCCCACCTCATACTTGTGCTGCCCTGAGAGTCCCAGGGGAGCCCTACAAACTGACATCAGGAACCTGGACTGGTGAGTTTTCTTTCCCAGGGAAAAGAGCCGATGTTTGCGCTCCGAGTCCTGTGGCCCTGAGTGGGCAGCTGACTGCAAAAAATCGGAACATCGAAGGATAAGTCCCAGACAGGAGCTGCCCCCACCTCATACTTGTGCTGCCCTGAGAGTCCCAGGGGAGCCCTACAAACTGACATCAGGAACCTGGACTGGTGAGTTTTCTTTCCCAGGGAAAAGAGCCGATGTTTGCGCTCAGAGTCCTGTGGCCCTGAGCGGGCAGCTGAGTGCAAAAAATCGGAACATCGAAGGATAAGTCCCAGACAGGAGCTGCCCCCACCTCATACTTGTGCTGCCCTGAGAGTCCCAGGGGAGCCCTACAAAATGACATCAGGAACCTGGACTGGTGAGTTTTCTTTCCCAGGGAAAAGAGCCGATGTTTGCGCTCCGCGTCCTGTGGCCCTGAGCGGGCAGCTGAGTGCAAAAAATCGGAAAATTGAAGGATAAGTCCCAGACAGGAGCTGCCCCCACCTCATACTTGTGCTGCCCTGAGAGTCCCAGGGGAGCCCTACAAACTGACATCAGGAACCTGGACTGGTGAGTTTTCTTTCCCAGGGAAATGAGCCGATGTTTGCACTCCGAGTCCTGTGGCCCTGAGCGGGCAGCTGACTGCAAAAAATCGGAACATCGAAGGATAAGTCCCAGACAGGAGCTGCCCCCACCTCATACTTGTGCTGCCCTGAGAGTCCCTGGGGAGCCCTACAAACTGACATCAGGAACCTGGACTGGTGAGTTTTCTTTCCCAGGGAAAAGAGCCGATGTTTGCGCTCCGAGTCCTGTGGCCCTGAGCGGGCAGCTGACTGCAAAAAATCGGAACATCGAAGGATAAGTCCCAGACAGGAGCTGCCCCCACCTCATACTTGTGCTGCCCTGAGAGTCCCAGGGGAGCCCTACAAACTGACATCAGGAACCTGGACTGGTGAGTTTTCTTTCCCAGGGAAAAGAGCCAATGTTTGCGCTCCGAGTCCTGTGGCTTTGAGCGGGCAGCTGACTGCAAAAAATCCGAACATCGAAGGATAAGTCCCAGACAGGAGCTGCCCCCACCTCATACTTGTGCTGCCCTGAGAGTCCCAGGGGAGCCCTACAAACTGACATCAGGAACCTGGACTGGTGAGTTTTCTTTCCCAGGGAAAAGAGCCGATGTTTGCGCCCCGAGTCCTGTGGCCCTGAGTGGGCAGCTGAGTGCAAAAAATCGGAACATCAAAGGATAAGTCCCAGACAGGAGCTGCCCCCACCTCATACTTGTGCTGCCCTGAGAGTCCCAGGGGAGCCCTACAAACTGACATCAGGAACCTGGACTGGTGAGTTTTCTTTCCCAGGGAAAAGAGCCGATGTTTGCGCTCCGAGTCCTGTGGCCCTGAGCGGGCAGCTGACTGCAAAAAATCGGAACATCGAAGGATAAGTCCCAGACAGGAGCTGCCCCCACCTCATACTTGTGCTGCCCTGAGAGTCCCAGGGGAGCCCTACAAACTGACATCAGGAACCTGGACTGGTGAGTTTTCTTTCCCAGGGAAAAGAGCCGATGTTTGCGCTCCGAGTCCTGTGGCCCTGAGCGGGCAGCTGACTGCAAAAAATCGGAACATCGAAGGATAAGTCCCAGACAGGAGCTGCCCCCACCTCATACTTGTGCTGCCCTGAGAGTCCCAGGGGAGCCCTACAAACTGACATCAGGAACCTGGACTGGTGAGTTTTCTTTCCCAGGGAAAAGGGCCGATGTTTGCGCCCCGAGTCCTGTGGCCCTGAGTGGGCAGCTGAGTGTAAAAAATCGGAACATCAAAGGATAAGTCCCAGACAGGAGCTGCCCCCACCTCATACTTGTGCTGCCCTGAGAGTCCGAGGGGAGCCCTACAAACTGACATCAGGAACCTGGACTGGTGAGTTTTCTTTCCCAGGGAAAAGAGCCGATGTTTGCGCTCCGAGTCCTGTGGCCCTGAGCGGGCAGCTGAGTGCAAAAAATCGGAACATCGAAGGATAAGTCCCAGACAGGAGCTGCCCCCACCTCATACTTGTGCTGCCCTGAGAGTCCAAAAAGAGCCCTACAAACTGAAATCAGGAACCTGGACTGGTGAGTTTTCTTTTCCAGGGAAAAGAGCCGATGTTTGCGCTCCGAGTCCTGTGGCCCTGAGCGGGCAGCTGAGTGCAAAAAATCGGAACATCGAAGGATAAGTCCCAGACAGGAGCTGCCCCCACCTCATACTTGTGCTGCCCTGAGAGTCCCAGGGGAGCCCTACAAACTGACATCAGGAACCTGGACTGGTGAGTTTTCTTTCCCAGGGAAAAGAGCCGATGTTTGCGCTCCGAGTCCTGTGGCCCTGAGCGGGCAGCTGAGTGCAAAAAATTGGAACATCGAAGGATAAGTCCCAGACAGGAGCTGCCCCCACCTCATACTTGTGCTGCCCTGAGAGTCCCAGGAGAGCCCTACAAACTGACATCAGGAACCTGGACTGGTGAGTTTTCTTTCCCAGGGAAAAGAGCCGATGTTTGCACTCCGAGTCCTGTGGCCCTGAGCGGGCAGCTGACTGCAAAAATCGGAACATCGAAGGATAAGTCCCAGACAGGAGCTGCCCCCACCTCATACTTGTGCTGCACTGACAGTCCCAGGAGAGCCCTACAAACTGACATCAGGAACCTGGACTGGTGAGTTTTCTTTCCCAGGGAAAAGAGCCGATGTTTGCGCTCCGAGTCCTGTGGCCCTGAGCGGGCAGCTGAGTGCAAAAAATCGGAACATCGAAGGATAAGTCCCAGACAGGAGCTGCCCCCACATCATCCTTGTGCTGCCCTGAGAGTCCCTGGGGAGCCCTACAAACTGACATCAGGAACCTGGACTGGTGAGTTTTCTTTCCCAGGGAAAAGAGCCGATGTTTGCACTCCGAGTCCTGTGGCCCTGAGCGGGCAGCTGACTGCAAAAATCGGAACATCGAAGGATAAGTCCCAGACAGGAGCTGCCCCCACCTCATACTTGTGCTGCACTGAGAGTCCCAGGAGAGCCCTACAAACTGACATCAGGAACCTGGACTGGTGAGTTTTCTTTCCCAGGGAAAAGAGCCGATGTTTGCGCTCCGAGTCCTGTGGCCCTGAGCGGGCAGCTGAGTGCAAAAAATCGGAACATCGAAGGATAAGTCCCAGACAGGAGCTGCCCCCACCTCATACTTGTGCTGCCCTGAGAGTCCCTGGGGAGCCCTACAAACTGACATCAGGAACCTGGACTGGTGAGTTTTCTTTCCCAGGGAAAAGAGCCGATGTTTGCGCTCCGAGTCCTGTGGCCCTGAGCGGGCAGCTGAGTGCAAAAAATCCGAACATCGAAGGATAAGTCCCAGACAGGAGCTGCCCCCACCTCATACTTCTGCTGCCCTGAGAGTCCCAGGGGAGCCCTACAAACTGACATCAGGAACCTGGACTGGTGAGTTTTCTTTCCCAGGGAAAAGAGCCGATGTTTGCACTCCGAGTCCTGTGGCCCTGAGCTGGCAGCTGACTGCGAAAATCGGAACATCGAAGGATAAGTCCCAGACAGGAGCTGCCCCCACCTCATCCTTGTGCTGCCCTGAGAGTCCCAGGGGAGCCCTACAAACTGACATCAGGAACCTGGACTGGTGAGTTTTCTTTCCCAGGGAAAAGAGCCGATGTTTGCGCTCCGAGTCCTGTGGCCCTGAGCGGGCAGCTGACTGCAAAAATCGGAACATCGAAGGATAAGTCCCAGACAGGAGCTGCCCCCACCTCATACTTCTGCTGCACTGACAGTCCCACGGGAGTCCTACAAACTGACATCAGGAACCTGGACTGGTGAGTTTTTTTTCCCAGGGGAAAGAGCCGATGTTTGCGCCCCGAGTCCTGTGGCCCTGAGCAGGCAGCTGACTGCAAAAATCCGAACATCGAAGGATAAGTCCCAGGCAGGAGCTGCCCCCACCTCATACTTGTGCTGCACTGACAGTCCCAGGAGAGCCCTACAAACTGACATCAGGAACCTGGACTGGTGAGTTTTCTTTCCCAGGGAAAAGAGCCGATGTTTGCGCTCCGAGTCCTGTGGCCCTGAGCGGGCAGCTGAGTGCAAAAAATCGGAACATCGAAGGATAAGTCCCAGACAGGAGCTGCCCCCACCTCATACTTCTGCTGCACTGACAGTCCCACGGGAGTCCTACAAACTGACATCAGGAACCTGGACTGGTGAGTTTTTTTTCCCAGGGAAAAGAGCCAATGTTTGCGCTCCGAGTCCTGTGGCTTTGAGCGGGCACCTGACTGCAAAAAATCCGAACATCGAAGGATAAGTCCCAGACAGGAGCTGCCCCCACCTCATACTTGTGCTGCCCTGAGAGTCCCAGGGGAGCCCTACAAACTGACATCAGGAACCTGGACTGGTGAGTTTTCTTTCCCAGGGAAAAGAGCCGATGTTTGCACTCCGAGTCCTGTGGCCCTGAGCGGGCAGCTGACTGCAAAAATCGGAACATCGAAGGATAAGTCCCAGACAGGAGCTGCCCCCACCTCATACTTGTGCTGCCCTGACAGTCCCTGGAGAGCCCTACAAACTGACATCAGGAACCTGGACTGGTGAGTTTTCTTTCCCAGGGAAAAGAGCCGATGTTTGCGCTCCGAGTCCTGTGGCCCTGAGCGGGCAGCTGAGTGCAAAAAATCGGAACATCGAAGGATAAGTCCCAGACAGGAGCTGCCCCCACCTCATACTTGTGCTGCCCTGAGAGTCCCAGGGGAGCCCTACAAACTGACATCAGGAACCTGGACTGGTGAGTTTTCTTTCCCAGGGAAAAGAGCCGATGTTTGCGCTCCGAGTCCTGTGGCCCTGAGCGGGCAGCTGACTGCAAAAAATCGGAACATCGAAGGATAAGTCCCAGACAGGAGCTGCCCCCACCTCATACTTGTGCTGCCCTGAGAGTCCCAGGGGAGCCTTACAAACTGACATCAGGAACCTGGACTGGTGAGTTTTCTTTCCCAGGGAAAAGAGCCGATGTTTGCGCTCCGAGTCCTGTGGCCCTGAGCGGGCAGCTGACTGCAAAAAATCGGAACATCGAAGGATAAGTCCCAGACAGGAGCTGCCCCCACCTCATACTTGTGCTGCCCTGAGAGTCCCAGGGGAGCCCTACAAACTGACATCAGGAACCTGGACTGGTGAGTTTTCTTTCCCAGGGAAAAGAGCCGATGTTTGCGCCCCGAGTCCTGTGGCCCTGAGTGGGCAGCTGAGTGCAAAAAATCGGAACATCAAAGGATAAGTCCCAGACAGGAGCTGCCCCCACCTCATACTTGTGCTGCCCTGAGAGTCCCAGGGGAGCCCTACAAACTGACATCAGGAACCTGGACTGGTGAGTTTTCTTTCCCAGGGAAAAGAGCCGATGTTTGCGCTCCGAGTCCTGTGGCCCTGAGCGGGCAGCTGAGTGCAAAAAATCGGAGCATCGAAGGATAAGTCCCAGACAGGAGCTGCCCCCACCTCATACTTGTGCTGCCCTGAGAGTCCAAAAAGAGCCCTACAAACTGAAATCAGGAATCTGGACTGGTGAGTTTTCTTTTCCAGGGAAAAGAGCCGATGTTTGCGCTCCGAGTCCTGTGGCCCTGAGCGGGCAGCTGAGTGCAAAAAATCGGAACATCGAAGGATAAGTCCCAGACAGGAGCTGCCTCCACCTCATACTTGTGCTGCCCTGAGAGTCCCAGGGGAGCCCTACAAACTGACATCAGGAACCTGGACTGGTGAGTTTTCTTTCCCAGGGAAAAGAGCCGATGTTTGCGCTCCGAGTCCTGTGGCCCTGAGCGGGCAGCTGAGTGCAAAAAATTGGAACATCGAAGGATAAGTCCCAGACAGGAGCTGCCCCCACCTCATACTTGTGCTGCCCTGAGAGTCCCGGAGAGCCCTACAAACTGACATCAGGAACCTGGACTGGTGAGTTTTCTTTCCCAGGGAAAAGAGCCGATGTTTGCACTCCGAGTCCTGTGGCCCTGAGCGGGCAGCTGACTGCAAAAATCGGAACATCGAAGGATAAGTCCCAGACAGGAGCTGCCCCCACCTCATACTTGTGCTGCACTGACAGTCCCAGGAGAGCCCTACAAACTGACATCAGGAACCTGGACTGGTGAGTTTTCTTTCCCAGGGAAAAGAGCCGATGTTTGCGCTCCGAGTCCTGTGGCCCTGAGCGGGCAGCTGAGTGCAAAAAATCGGAACATCGAAGGATAAGTCCCAGACAGGAGCTGCCCCCACCTCATCCTTGTGCTGCCCTGAGAGTCCCTGGGGAGCCCTACAAACTGACATCAGGAACCTGGACTGGTGAGTTTTCTTTCCCAGGGAAAAGAGCCGATGTTTGCACTCCGAGTCCTGTGGCCCTGAGCGGGCAGCTGACTGCAAAAATCGGAACATCGAAGGATAAGTCCCAGACAGGAGCTGCCCCCACCTCATACTTGTGCTGCACTGACAGTCCCAGGAGAGCCCTACAAACTGACATCAGGAACCTGGACTGGTGAGTTTTCTTTCCCAGGGAAAAGAGCCGATGTTTGCGCTCCGAGTCCTGTGGCCCTGAGCGGGCAGCTGAGTGCAAAAAATCGGAACATCGAAGGATAAGTCCCAGACAGGAGCTGCCCCCACCTCATCCTTGTGCTGCCCTGAGAGTCCCTGGGGAGCCCTACAAACTGACATCAGGAACCTGGACTGGTGAGTTTTCTTTCCCAGGGAAAAGAGCCGATGTTTGCGCTCCGAGTCCTGTGGCCCTGAGCGGGCAGCTGAGTGCAAAAAATCCGAACATCGAAGGATAAGTCCCAGACAGGAGCTGCCCCCACCTCATACTTGTGCTGCCCTGAGAGTCCCAGGGGAGCCCTACAAACTGACATCAGGAACCTGGACTGGTGAGTTTTCTTTCCCAGGGAAAAGAGCCGATGTTTGCACTCCGAGTCCTGCGGCCCTGAGCTGGCAGCTGACTGCAAAAATCGGAACATCGAAGGATAAGTCCCAGACAGGAGCTGCCCCCACCTCATACTTGTGCTGCCCTGACAGTCCCAGGGGAGCCCTACAAACTGACATCAGGAACCTGGACTGGTGAGTTTTCTTTCCCAGGGAAAAGAGCCGATGTTTGCACTCCGAGTCCTGTGGCCCTGAGCGGGCAGCTGACTGCAAAAATCGGAACATCGAAGGATAAGTCCCAGACAGGAGCTGCCCCCACCTCATACTTCTGCTGCACTGACAGTCCCACGGGAGTCCTACAAACTGACATCAGGAACCTGGACTGGTGAGTTTTTTTTCCCAGGGGAAAGAGCCGATGTTTGCGCCCCGAGTCCTGTGGCCCTGAGCAGGCAGCTGACTGCAAAAATCCGAACATCGAAGGATAAGTCCCAGGCAGGAGCTGCCCCCACCTCATACTTGTGCTGCACTGACAGTCCCAGGAGAGCCCTACAAACTGACATCAGGAACCTGGACTGGTGAGTTTTCTTTCCCAGGGAAAAGAGCCGATGTTTGCGCTCCGAGTCCTGTGGCCCTGAGCGGGCAGCTGAGTGCAAAAAATCGGAACATCGAAGGATAAGTCCCAGACAGGAGCTGCCCCCACCTCATCCTTGTGCTGCCCTGAGAGTCCCAGGGGAGCCCTACAAACTGACATCAGGAACCTGGACTGGTGAGTTTTCTTTCCCAGGGAAAAGAGCCGATGTTTGCACTCCGAGTCCTGTGGCCCTGAGCGGGCAGCTGACTGCAAAAATCGGAACATCGAAGGATAAGTCCCAGACAGGAGCTGCCCCCACCTCATACTTGTGCTGCACTGACAGTCCCAGGAGAGCCCTACAAACTGACATCAGGAACCTGGACTGGTGAGTTTTCTTTCCCAGGGAAAAGAGCCGATGTTTGCGCTCCGAGTCCTGTGGCCCTGAGCGGGCAGCTGAGTGCAAAAAATCGGAACATCGAAGGATAAGTCCCAGACAGGAGCTGCCCCCACCTCATCCTTGTGCTGCCCTGAGAGTCCCAGGGGAGCCCTACAAACTGACATCAGGAACCTGGACTGGTGAGTTTTCTTTCCCAGGGAAAAGAGCCGATGTTTGCGCTCCGAGTCCTGTGGCCCTGAGCGGGCAGCTGAGTGCAAAAAATCGGAACATCGAAGGATAAGTCCCAGACAGGAGCTGCCCCCACCTCATCCTTGTGCTGCCCTGAGAGTCCCTGGGGAGCCCTACAAACTGACATCAGGAACCTGGACTGGTGAGTTTTCTTTCCCAGGGAAAAGAGCCGATGTTTGCGCTCCGAGTCCTGTGGCCCTGAGCGGGCAGCTGACTGCAAAAAATCGGAACATCGAAGGATAAGTCCCAGACAGGAGCTGCCCCCACCTCATACTTGTGCTGCCCTGAGAGTCCCAGGGGAGCCCTACAAACTGACATCAGGAACCTGGACTGGTGAGTTTTCCTTCCCAGGGAAAAGAGCCGATGTTTGCGCCCCGAGTCCTGTGGCCCTGAGTGGGCAGCTGAGTGCAAAAAATCGGAACATCGAAGGATAAGTCCCAGACAGGAGCTGCCCCCACCTCATACTTGTGCTGCCCTGAGAGTCCCAGGGGAGCCCTACAAACTGACATCAGGAACCTGGACTGGTGAGTTTTCTTTCCCAGGGAAAAGAGCCGATGTTTGCGCCCCGAGTCCTGTGGCCCTGAGTGGGCAGCTGAGTGCAAAAAATCGGAACATCAAAGGATAAGTCCCAGACAGGAGCTGCCCCCACCTCATACTTGTGCTGCCCTGAGAGTCCCAGGGGAGCCCTACAAACTGACATCAGGAACCTGGACTGGTGAGTTTTCTTTTCCAGGGAAAAGAGCCGATGTTTGCGCTCCGAGTCCTGTGGCCCTGAGCGGGCAGCTGAGTGCAAAAAATCGGAACATCGAAGGATAAGTCCCAGACAGGAGCTGCCCCCACCTCATACTTGTGCTGCCCTGAGAGTCCCAGGGGAGCCCTACAAACTGACATCAGGAACCTGGACTGGTGAGTTTTCTTTCCCAGGGAAAAGAGCCGATGTTTGCGCCCCGAGTCCTGTGGCCCTGAGTGGGCAGCTGAGTGCAAAAAATCGGAACATCAAAGGATAAGTCCCAGACAGGAGCTGCCCCCACCTCATACTTGTGCTGCCCTGAGAGTCCCAGGGGAGCCCTACGAACTGACATCAGGAACCTGGACTGGTGAGTTTTCTTTCCCAGGGAAAAGAGCCGATGTTTGCGCTCCGAGTCCTGTGGCCCTGAGCGGGCAGCTGAGTGCAAAAAATCGGAACATCGAAGGATAAGTCCCAGACAGGAGCTGCCCCCACCTCATACTTGTGCTGCCCTGAGAGTCCCAGGGGAGCCCTACAAACTGACATCAGGAACCTGGACTGGTGAGTTTTCTTTCCCAGGGAAAAGAGCCGATGTTTGCACTCCGAGTCCTGTGGCCCTGAGCTGGCAGCTGACTGCAAAAATCGGAACATCGAAGGATAAGTCCCAGACAGGAGCTGCCCCCACCTCATACTTGTGCTGCCCTGACAGTCCCAGGGGAGCCCTACAAACTGACATCAGGAACCTGGACTGGTGAGTTTTCTTTCCCAGGGAAAAGAGCCGATGTTTGCACTCCGAGTCCTGTGGCCCTGAGCGGGCAGCTGACTGCAAAAATCGGAACATCGAAGGATAAGTCCCAGACAGGAGCTGCCCCCACCTCATACTTCTGCTGCACTGACAGTCCCACGGGAGTCCTACAAACTGACATCAGGAACCTGGACTGGTGAGTTTTTTTTCCCAGGGGAAAGAGCCGATGTTTGCGCCCCGAGTCCTGTGGCCCTGAGCAGGCAGCTGACTGCAAAAATCCGAACATCGAAGGATAAGTCCCAGGCAGGAGCTGCCCCCACCTCATACTTGTGCTGCACTGACAGTCCCAGGAGAGCCCTACAAACTGACATCAGGAACCTGGACTGGTGAGTTTTCTTTCCCAGGGAAAAGAGCCGATGTTTGCGCTCCGAGTCCTGTGGCCCTGAGCGGGCAGCTGAGTGCAAAAAATCGGAACATCGAAGGATAAGTCCCAGACAGGAGCTGCCCCCACCTCATCCTTGTGCTGCCCTGAGAGTCCCAGGGGAGCCCTACAAACTGACATCAGGAACCTGGACTGGTGAGTTTTCTTTCCCAGGGAAAAGAGCCGATGTTTGCACTCCGAGTCCTGTGGCCCTGAGCGGGCAGCTGACTGCAAAAATCGGAACATCGAAGGATAAGTCCCAGACAGGAGCTGCCCCCACCTCATACTTGTGCTGCACTGACAGTCCCAGGAGAGCCCTACAAACTGACATCAGGAACCTGGACTGGTGAGTTTTCTTTCCCAGGGAAAAGAGCCGATGTTTGCGCTCCGAGTCCTGTGGCCCTGAGCGGGCAGCTGAGTGCAAAAAATCGGAACATCGAAGGATAAGTCCCAGACAGGAGCTGCCCCCACCTCATCCTTGTGCTGCCCTGAGAGTCCCTGGGGAGCCCTACAAACTGACATCAGGAACCTGGACTGGTGAGTTTTCTTTCCCAGGGAAAAGAGCCGATGTTTGCGCTCCGAGTCCTGTGGCCCTGAGCGGGCAGCTGAGTGCAAAAAATCGGAACATCGAAGGATAAGTCCCAGACAGGAGCTGCCCCCACCTCATACTTGTGCTGCCCTGAGAGTCCCAGGGGAGCCCTACAAACTGACATCAGGAACCTGGACTGGTGAGTTTTCTTTCCCAGGGAAAAGAGCCGATGTTTGCGCTCCGAGTCCTGTGGCCCTGAGCGGGCAGCTGAGTGCAAAAAATTGGAACATCGAAGGATAAGTCCCAGACAGGAGCTGCCCCCACCTCATACTTGTGCTGCCCTGAGAGTCCCAGGAGAGCCCTACAAACTGACATCAGGAACCTGGACTGGTGAGTTTTCTTTCCCAGGGAAAAGAGCCGATGTTTGCACTCCGAGTCCTGTGGCCCTGAGCGGGCAGCTGACTGCAAAAATCGGAACATCGAAGGATAAGTCCCAGACAGGAGCTGCCCCCACCTCATACTTGTGCTGCACTGACAGTCCCAGGAGAGCCCTACAAACTGACATCAGGAACCTGGACTGGTGAGTTTTCTTTCCCAGGGAAAAGAGCCGATGTTTGCGCTCCGAGTCCTGTGGCCCTGAGCGGGCAGCTGAGTGCAAAAAATCGGAACATCGAAGGATAAGTCCCAGACAGGAGCTGCCCCCACCTCATCCTTGTGCTGCCCTGAGAGTCCCTGGGGAGCCCTACAAACTGACATCAGGAACCTGGACTGGTGAGTTTTCTTTCCCAGGGAAAAGAGCCGATGTTTGCACTCCGAGTCCTGTGGCCCTGAGCGGGCAGCTGACTGCAAAAATCGGAACATCGAAGGATAAGTCCCAGACAGGAGCTGCCCCCACCTCATACTTGTGCTGCACTGACAGTCCCAGGAGAGCCCTACAAACTGACATCAGGAACCTGGACTGGTGAGTTTTCTTTCCCAGGGAAAAGAGCCGATGTTTGCGCTCCGAGTCCTGTGGCCCTGAGCGGGCAGCTGAGTGCAAAAAATCGGAACATCGAAGGATAAGTCCCAGACAGGAGCTGCCCCCACCTCATCCTTGTGCTGCCCTGAGAGTCCCTGGGGAGCCCTACAAACTGACATCAGGAACCTGGACTGGTGAGTTTTCTTTCCCAGGGAAAAGAGCCGATGTTTGCGCTCCGAGTCCTGTGGCCCTGAGCGGGCAGCTGAGTGCAAAAAATCCGAACATCGAAGGATAAGTCCCAGACAGGAGCTGCCCCCACCTCATACTTGTGCTGCCCTGAGAGTCCCAGGGGAGCCCTACAAACTGACATCAGGAACCTGGACTGGTGAGTTTTCTTTCCCAGGGAAAAGAGCCGATGTTTGCACTCCGAGTCCTGTGGCCCTGAGCTGGCAGCTGACTGCAAAAATCGGAACATCGAAGGATAAGTCCCAGACAGGAGCTGCCCCCACCTCATACTTGTGCTGCCCTGACAGTCCCAGGGGAGCCCTACAAACTGACATCAGGAACCTGGACTGGTGAGTTTTCTTTCCCAGGGAAAAGAGCCGATGTTTGCACTCCGAGTCCTGTGGCCCTGAGCGGGCAGCTGACTGCAAAAATCGGAACATCGAAGGATAAGTCCCAGACAGGAGCTGCCCCCACCTCATACTTCTGCTGCACTGACAGTCCCACGGGAGTCCTACAAACTGACATCAGGAACCTGGACTGGTGAGTTTTTTTTCCCAGGGGAAAGAGCCGATGTTTGCGCCCCGAGTCCTGTGGCCCTGAGCAGGCAGCTGACTGCAAAAATCCGAACATCGAAGGATAAGTCCCAGGCAGGAGCTGCCCCCTCCTCATACTTGTGCTGCACTGACAGTCCCAGGAGAGCCCTACAAACTGACATCAGGAACCTGGACTGGTGAGTTTTCTTTCCCAGGGAAAAGAGCCGATGTTTGCGCTCCGAGTCCTGTGGCCCTGAGCGGGCAGCTGAGTGCAAAAAATCGGAACATCGAAGGATAAGTCCCAGACAGGAGCTGCCCCCACCTCATCCTTGTGCTGCCCTGAGAGTCCCAGGGGAGCCCTACAAACTGACATCAGGAACCTGGACTGGTGAGTTTTCTTTCCCAGGGAAAAGAGCCGATGTTTGCACTCCGAGTCCTGTGGCCCTGAGCGGGCAGCTGACTGCAAAAATCGGAACATCGAAGGATAAGTCCCAGACAGGAGCTGCCCCCACCTCATACTTGTGCTGCACTGACAGTCCCAGGAGAGCCCTACAAACTGACATCAGGAACCTGGACTGGTGAGTTTTCTTTCCCAGGGAAAAGAGCCGATGTTTGCGCTCCGAGTCCTGTGGCCCTGAGCGGGCAGCTGAGTGCAAAAAATCGGAACATCGAAGGATAAGTCCCAGACAGGAGCTGCCCCCACCTCATACTTGTGCTGCCCTGAGAGTCCCAGGGGAGCCCTACAAACTGACATCAGGAACCTGGACTGGTGAGTTTTCTTTCCCAGGGAAAAGAGCCGATGTTTGCGCTCCGAGTCCTGTGGCCCTGAGCGGGCAGCTGAGTGCAAAAAATCGGAACATCGAAGGATAAGTCCCAGACAGGAGCTGCCCCCACCTCATCCTTGTGCTGCCCTGAGAGTCCCTGGGGAGCCCTACAAACTGACATCAGGAACCTGGACTGGTGAGTTTTCTTTCCCAGGGAAAAGAGCCGATGTTTGCGCTCCGAGTCCTGTGGCCCTGAGCGGGCAGCTGACTGCAAAAAATCGGAACATCGAAGGATAAGTCCCAGACAGGAGCTGCCCCCACCTCATACTTGTGCTGCCCTGAGAGTCCCAGGGGAGCCCTACAAACTGACATCAGGAACCTGGACTGGTGAGTTTTCTTTCCCAGGGAAAAGAGCCGATGTTTGCGCCCCGAGTCCTGTGGCCCTGAGTGGGCAGCTGAGTGCAAAAAATCGGAACATCGAAGGATAAGTCCCAGACAGGAGCTGCCCCCACCTCATACTTGTGCTGCCCTGAGAGTCCCAGGGGAGCCCTACAAACTGACATCAGGAACCTGGACTGGTGAGTTTTCTTTCCCAGGGAAAAGAGCCGATGTTTGCGCCCCGAGTCCTGTGGCCCTGAGCGGGCAGCTGAGTGCAAAAAATCGGAACATCGAAGGATAAGTCCCAGACAGGAGCTGCCCCCACCTCATACTTGTGCTGCCCTGAGAGTCCCAGGGGAGCCCTACAAACTGACATCAGGAACCTGGACTGGTGAGTTTTCTTTTCCAGGGAAAAGAGCCGATGTTTGCGCTCCGAGTCCTGTGGCCCTGAGCGGGCAGCTGAGTGCAAAAAATCGGAACATCGAAGGATAAGTCCCAGACAGGAGCTGCCCCCACCTCATACTTGTGCTGCCCTGAGAGTCCCAGGGGAGCCCTACAAACTGACATCAGGAACCTGGACTGGTGAGTTTTCTTTCCCAGGGAAAAGAGCCGATGTTTGCGCCCCGAGTCCTGTGGCCCTGAGTGGGCAGCTGAGTGCAAAAAATCGGAACATCAAAGGATAAGTCCCAGACAGGAGCTGCCCCCACCTCATACTTGTGCTGCCCTGAGAGTCCCAGGGGAGCCCTACAAACTGACATCAGGAACCTGGACTGGTGAGTTTTCTTTCCCAGGGAAAAGAGCCGATGTTTGCGCTCCGAGTCCTGTGGCCCTGAGCGGGCAGCTGAGTGCAAAAAATCGGAACATCGAAGGATAAGTCCCAGACAGGAGCTGCCCCCACCTCATCCTTGTGCTGCCCTGAGAGTCCCTGGGGAGCCCTACAAACTGACATCAGGAACCTGGACTGGTGAGTTTTCTTTCCCAGGGAAAAGAGCCGATGTTTGCGCTCCGAGTCCTGTGGCCCTGAGCGGGCAGCTGACTGCAAAAAATCGGAACATCGAAGGATAAGTCCCAGACAGGAGCTGCCCCCACCTCATACTTGTGCTGCCCTGAGAGTCCAAAAAGAGCCCTACAAACTGAAATCAGGAACCTGGACTGGTGAGTTTTCTTTTCCAGGGAAAAGAGCCGATGTTTGCGCTCCGAGTCCTGTGGCCCTGAGCGGGCAGCTGAGTGCAAAAAATCGGAACATCGAAGGATAAGTCCCAGACAGGAGCTGCCCCCACCTCATACTTGTGCTGCCCTGAGAGTCCCAGGGGAGCCCTACAAACTGACATCAGGAACCTGGACTGGTGAGTTTTCTTTCCCAGGGAAAAGAGCCGATGTTTGCGCCCCGAGTCCTGTGGCCTTGAGTGGGCAGCTGAGTGCAAAAAATCGGAACATCAAAGGATAAGTCCCAGACAGGAGCTGCCCCCACCTCATACTTGTGCTGCCCTGAGAGTCCCAGGGGAGCCCTACAAACTGACATCAGGAACCTGGACTGGTGAGTTTTCTTTCCCAGGGAAAAGAGCCGATGTTTGCGCTCCGAGTCCTGTGGCCCTGAGCGGGCAGCTGAGTGCAAAAAATCGGAACATCGAAGGATAAGTCCCAGACAGGAGCTGCCCCCACCTCATACTTGTGCTGCCCTGAGAGTCCCACGGGAGCCCTACAAACTGACATCAGGAACCTGGACTGGTGAGTTTTCTTTCCCAGGGAAAAGAGCCGATGTTTGCGCTCCGAGTCCTGTGGCCCTGAGCGGGCAGCTGAGTGCAAAAAATCGGAACATCGAAGGATAAGTCCCAGACAGGAGCTGCCCCCACCTCATACTTGTGCTGCCCTGAGAGTCCCAGGGGAGCCCTACAAACTGACATCAGGAACCTGGACTGGTGAGTTTTCTTTCCCAGGGAAAAGAGCCGATGTTTGCGCTCCGAGTCCTGTGGCCCTGAGCGGGCAGCTGAGTGCAAAAAATCGGAACATCGAAGGATAAGTCCCAGACAGGAGCTGCCCCCACCTCATACTTGTGCTGCCCTGAGAGTCCCAGGAGAGCCCTACAAACTGACATCAGGAACCTGGACTGGTGAGTTTTCTTTCCCAGGGAAAAGAGCCGATGTTTGCGCTCCGAGTCCTGTGGCCCTGAGCGGGCAGCTGACTGCAAAAAATCGGAACATTGAAGGATAAGTCCCAGACAGGAGCTGCCCCCACCTCATACTTGTGCTGCCCTGAGAGTCCCAGGGGAGCCCTACAAACTGACATCAGGAACCTGGACTGGTGAGTTTTCTTTCCCAGGTAAATGAGCCGATGTTTGCACTCCGAGTCCTATGGCCCTGAGCGGGCAGCTGACTGCAAAAAATCGGAACATCGAAGGATAAGTCCCAGACAGGAGCTGCCCCCACCTCATACTTGTGCTGCCCTGAGAGTCCCAGGGGAGCCCTACAAACTGACATCAGGAACCTGGACTGGTGAGTTTTCTTTCCCAGGGAAAAGAGCCGATGTTTGCGCTCCGAGTCCTGTGGCCCTGAGCGGGCAGCTGACTGCAAAAAATCGGAACATCGAAGGATAAGTCCCAGACAGGAGCTGCCCCCACCTCATCCTTGTGCTGCCCTGACAGTCCCACGGGAGCCCTACAAACTGACATCAGGAACCTGGACTGGTGAGTTTTCTTTCCCAGGGAAAAGAGCCGATGTTTGCGCTCCGAGTCCTGTGGCCCTGAGCGGGCAGCTGAGTGCAAAAAATCGGAACATCGAAGGATAAGTCCCAGACAGGAGCTGCCCCCACCTCATACTTGTGCTGCCCTGAGAGTCCCAGGGGAGCCCTACAAACTGACATCAGGAACCTGGACTGGTGAGTTTTCTTTCCCAGGGAAAAGAGCCGATGTTTGCGCCCCGAGTCCTGTGGCCCTGAGTGGGCAGCTGAGTGCAAAAAATCGGAACATCAAAGGATAAGTCCCAGACAGGAGCTGCCCCCACCTCATACTTGTGCTGCCCTGAGAGTCCCAGGGGAGCCCTACAAACTGACATCAGGAACCTGGACTGGTGAGTTTTCTTTCCCAGGGAAAAGAGCCGATGTTTGCGCTCCGAGTCCTGTGGCCCTGAGCGGGCAGCTGAGTGCAAAAAATCGGAACATCGAAGGATAAGTCCCAGACAGGAGCTGCCCCCACCTCATACTTGTGCTGCCCTGAGAGTCCAAAAAGAGCCCTACAAACTGAAATCAGGAACCTGGACTGGTGAGTTTTCTTTTCCAGGGAAAAGAGCCGATGTTTGCGCTCCGAGTCCTGTGGCCCTGAGCGGGCAGCTGAGTGCAAAAAATCGGAACATCGAAGGATAAGTCCCAGACAGGAGCTGCCCCCACCTCATACTTGTGCTGCCCTGAGAGTCCCAGGGGAGCCCTACAAACTGACATCAGGAACCTGGACTGGTGAGTTTTCTTTCCCAGGGAAAAGAGCCGATGTTTGCGCTCCGAGTCCTGTGGCCCTGAGCGGGCAGCTGACTGCAAAAAATCGGAACATCGAAGGATCAGTCCCAGACAGGAGCTGCCCCCACCTCATACTTGTGCTGCCCTGAGAGTCCCAGGAGAGCCCTACAAACTGACATCAGGAACCTGGACTGGTGAGTTTTCTTTCCCAGGGAAAAGAGCCGATGTTTGCGCTCCGAGTCCTGTGGCCCTGAGCGGGCAGCTGACTGCAAAAAATCGGAACATTGAAGGATAAGTCCCAGGCAGGAGCTGCCCCCACCTCATACTTGTGCTGCCCTGAGAGTCCCAGGGGAGCCCTACAAACTGACATCAGGAACCTGGACTGGTGAGTTTTCTTTCCCAGGTAAATGAGCCGATGTTTGCACTCCGAGTCCTATGGCCCTGAGCGGGCAGCTGAGTGCAAAAAATCGGAACATCGAAGGATAAGTCCCAGACAGGAGCTGCCCCCACCTCATACTTGTGCTGCCCTGAGAGTCCCAGGGGAGCCCTACAAACTGACATCAGGAACCTGGACTGGTGAGTTTTCTTTCCCAGGGAAAAGAGCCGATGTTTGCGCTCCGAGTCCTGTGGCCTGAGCGGGCAGCTGAGTGCAAAAAATCGGAACATCGAAGGATAAGTCCCAGACAGGAGCTGCCCCCACCTCATCCTTGTGCTGCCCTGACAGTCCCACGGGAGCCCTACAAACTGACATCAGGAACCTGGACTGGTGAGTTTTCTTTCCCAGGGAAAAGAGCCGATGTTTGCGCTCCGAGTCCTGTGGCCCTGAGCGGGCAGCTGAGTGCAAAAAATCGGAACATCGAAGGATAAGTCCCAGACAGGAGCTGCCCCCACCTCATACTTGTGCTGCCCTGAGAGTCCCAGGGGAGCCCTACAAACTGACATCAGGAACCTGGACTGGTGAGTTTTCTTTCCCAGGGAAAAGAGCCGATGTTTGCGCCCCGAGTCCTGTGGCCCTGAGTGGGCAGCTGAGTGCAAAAAATCGGAACATCAAAGGATAAGTCCCAGACAGGAGCTGCCCCCACCTCATACTTGTGCTGCCCTGAGAGTCCCAGGGGAGCCCTACAAACTGACATCAGGAACCTGGACTGGTGAGTTTTCTTTCCCAGGGAAAAGAGCCGATGTTTGCGCTCCGAGTCCTGTGGCCCTGAGCGGGCAGCTGAGTGCAAAAAATCGGAACATCGAAGGATAAGTCCCAGACAGGAGCTGCCCCCACCTCATACTTGTGCTGCCCTGAGAGTCCCAGGGGAGCCCTACAAACTGACATCAGGAACCTGGACTGGTGAGTTTTCTTTCCCAGGGAAAAGAGCCGATGTTTGCGCTCCGAGTCCTGTGGCCCTGAGCGGGCAGCTGAGTGCAAAAAATCGGAACATCGAAGGATAAGTCCCAGACAGGAGCTGCCCCCACCTCATACTTGTGCTGCCCTGAGAGTCCCAGGGGAGCCCTACAAACTGACATCAGGAACCTGGACTGGTGAGTTTTCTTTCCCAGGGAAAAGAGCCGATGTTTGCGCTCCGAGTCCTGTGGCCCTGAGCGGGCAGCTGACTGCAAAAAATCGGAACATCGAAGGATAAGTCCCAGACAGGAGCTGCCCCCACCTCATACTTGTGCTGCCCTGAGAGTCCCAGGGGAGCCCTACAAACTGACATCAGGAACCTGGACTGGTGAGTTTTCTTTCCCAGGGAAAAGAGCCGATGTTTGCGCCCCGAGTCCTGTGGCCCTGAGTGGGCAGCTGAGTGCAAAAAATCGGAACATCGAAGGATAAGTCCCAGACAGGAGCTGCCCCCACCTCATACTTGTGCTGCCCTGAGAGTCCCAGGGGAGCCCTACAAACTGACATCAGGAACCTGGACTGGTGAGTTTTCTTTCCCAGGGAAAAGAGCCGATGTTTGCGCTCCGAGTCCTGTGGCCCTGAGCGGGCAGCTGAGTGCAAAAAATCGGAACATCGAAGGATAAGTCCCAGACAGGAGCTGCCCCCACCTCATACTTGTGCTGCCCTGAGAGTCCAAAAAGAGCCCTACAAACTGAAATCAGGAACCTGGACTGGTGAGTTTTCTTTTCCAGGGAAAAGAGCCGATGTTTGCGCTCCGAGTCCTGTGGCCCTGAGCGGGCAGCTGAGTGCAAAAAATCGGAACATCGAAGGATAAGTCCCAGACAGGAGCTGCCCCCACCTCATACTTGTGCTGCCCTGAGAGTCCCAGGGGAGCCCTACAAACTGACATCAGGAACCTGGACTGGTGAGTTTTCTTTCCCAGGGAAAAGAGCCGATGTTTGCGCTCCGAGTCCTGTGGCCCTGAGCGGGCAGCTGAGTGCAAAAAATCGGAACATCGAAGGATAAGTCCCAGACAGGAGCTGCCCCCACCTCATCCTTGTGCTGCCCTGAGAGTCCCAGGGGAGCCCTACAAACTGACATCAGGAACCTGGACTGGTGAGTTTTCTTTCCCAGGGAAAAGAGCCGATGTTTGCACTCCGAGTCCTGTGGCCCTGAGAGTGCAGCTGACTGCAAAAATCGGAACATCGAAGGATAAGTCCCAGACAGGAGCTGCCCCCACCTCATACTTGTGCTGCACTGACAGTCCCAGGAGAGCCCTACAAACTGACATCAGGAACCTGGACTGGTGAGTTTTCTTTCCCAGGGAAAAGAGCCGATGTTTGCGCTCCGAGTCCTGTGGCCCTGAGCGGGCAGCTGAGTGCAAAAAATCGGAACATCGAAGGATAAGTCCCAGACAGGAGCTGCCCCCACCTCATACTTGTGCTGCCCTGAGAGTCCCAGGGGAGCCCTACAAACTGACATCAGGAACCTGGACTGGTGAGTTTTCTTTCCCAGGGAAAAGAGCCGATGTTTGCTCCCCGAGTCCTGTGGCCCTGAGTGGGCAGCTGAGTGCAAAAAATCGGAACATCAAAGGATAAGTCCCAGACAGGAGCTGCCCCCACCTCATACTTGTGCTGCCCTGAGAGTCCCAGGGGAGCCCTACAAACTGACATCAGGAACCTGGACTGGTGAGTTTTCTTTCCCAGGGAAAAGAGCCGATGTTTGCGCTCCGAGTCCTGTGGCCCTGAGCGGGCAGCTGAGTGCAAAAAATCGGAACATCGAAGGATAAGTCCCAGACAGGAGCTGCCCCCACCTCATACTTGTGCTGCCCTGAGAGTCCAAAAAGAGCCCTACAAACTGAAATCAGGAACCTGGACTGGTGAGTTTTCTTTCCCAGGGAAAAGAGCCGATGTTTGCGCTCCGAGTCCTGTGGCCCTGAGCGGGCAGCTGAGTGCAAAAAATCGGAACATCGAAGGATAAGTCCCAGACAGGAGCTGCCCCCACCTCATACTTGTGCTGCCCTGAGAGTCCCAGGGGAGCCCTACAAACTGACATCAGGAACCTGGACTGGTGAGTTTTCTTTCCCAGGGAAAAGAGCCGATGTTTGCGCTCCGAGTCCTGTGGCCCTGAGCGGGCAGCTGAGTGCAAAAAATCGGAACATCGAAGGATAAGTCCCAGACAGGAGCTGCCCCCACCTCATACTTGTGCTGCCCTGAGAGTCCCAGGGGAGCCCTACAAACTGACATCAGGAACCTGGACTGGTGAGTTTTCTTTCCCAGGGAAAAGAGCCGATGTTTGCGCTCCGAGTCCTGTGGCCCTGAGCGGGCAGCTGACTGCAAAAAATCGGAACATTGAAGGATAAGTCCCAGACAGGAGCTGCCCCCACCTCATACTTGTGCTGCCCTGAGAGTCCCAGGGGAGCCCTACAAACTGACATCAGGAACCTGGACTGGTGAGTTTTCTTTCCCAGGGAAATGAGCCGATGTTTGCACTCCGAGTCCTATGGCCCTGAGCGGGCAGCTGACTGCAAAAAATCGGAACATCGAAGGATAAGTCCCAGACAGGAGCTGCCCCCACCTCATCCTTGTGCTGCCCTGAGAGTCCCAGGGGAGCCCTACAAACTGACATCAGGAACCTGGACTGGTGAGTTTTCTTTCCCAGGGAAAAGAGCCGATGTTTGCGCTCCGAGTCCTGTGGCCCTGAGCGGGCAGCTGAGTGCAAAAAATCGGAACATCGAAGGATAAGTCCCAGACAGGAGCTGCCCCCACCTCATCCTTGTGCTGCCCTGACAGTCCCACGGGAGCCCTACAAACTGACATCAGGAACCTGGACTGGTGAGTTTTCTTTCCCAGGGAAAAGAGCCGATGTTTGCGCTCCGAGTCCTGTGGCCCTGAGCGGGCAGCTGAGTGCAAAAAATCGGAACATCGAAGGATAAGTCCCAGACAGGAGCTGCCCCCACCTCATACTTGTGCTGCCCTGAGAGTCCCAGGGGAGCCCTACAAACTGACATCAGGAACCTGGACTGGTGAGTTTTCTTTCCCAGGGAAAAGAGCCGATGTTTGCGCCCCGAGTCCTGTGGCCCTGAGTGGGCAGCTGAGTGCAAAAAATCGGAACATCGAAGGATAAGTCCCAGACAGGAGCTGCCCCCACCTCATACTTGTGCTGCCCTGAGAGTCCCAGGGGAGCCCTACAAACTGACATCAGGAACCTGGACTGGTGAGTTTTCTTTCCCAGGGAAAAGAGCCGATGTTTGCGCTCCGAGTCCTGTGGCCCTGAGCGGGCAGCTGAGTGCAAAATATCGGAACATCGAAGGATAAGTCCCAGACAGGAGCTGCCCCCACCTCATACTTGTGCTGCCCTGAGAGTCCAAAAAGAGCCCTACAAACTGAAATCAGGAACCTGGACTGGTGAGTTTTCTTTTCCAGGGAAAAGAGCCGATGTTTGCGCTCCGAGTCCTGTGGCCCTGAGCGGGCAGCTGAGTGCAAAAAATCGGAACATCGAAGGATAAGTCCCAGACAGGAGCTGCCCCCACCTCATACTTGTGCTGCCCTGAGAGTCCCAGGGGAGCCCTACAAACTGACATCAGGAACCTGGACTGGTGAGTTTTCTTTCCCAGGGAAAAGAGCCGATGTTTGCGCTCCGAGTCCTGTGGCCCTGAGCGGGCAGCTGAGTGCAAAAAATCGGAACATCGAAGGATAAGTCCCAGACAGGAGCTGCCCCCACCTCATCCTTGTGCTGCCCTGAGAGTCCCAGGGGAGCCCTACAAACTGACATCAGGAACCTGGACTGGTGAGTTTTCTTTCCCAGGGAAAAGAGCCGATGTTTGCACTCCGAGTCCTGTGGCCCTGAGAGTGCAGCTGACTGCAAAAATCGGAACATCGAAGGATAAGTCCCAGACAGGAGCTGCCCCCACCTCATACTTGTGCTGCACTGACAGTCCCAGGAGAGCCCAACAAACTGACATCAGGAACCTGGACTGGTGAGTTTTCTTTCCCAGGGAAAAGAGCCGATGTTTGCGCTCCGAGTCCTGTGGCCCTGAGCGGGCAGCTGAGTGCAAAAAATCGGAACATCGAAGGATAAGTCCCAGACAGGAGCTGCCCCCACCTCATACTTCTGCTGCACTGACAGTCCCACGGGAGTCCTACAAACTGACATCAGGAACCTGGACTGGTGAGTTTTTTTTCCCAGGGGAAAGAGCCGATGTTTGCGCCCCGAGTCCTGTGGCCCTGAGCAGGCAGCTGACTGCAAAAATCCGAACATCGAAGGATAAGTCCCAGGCAGGAGCTGCCCCCACCTCATACTTGTGCTGCACTGACAGTCCCAGGAGAGCCCTACAAACTGACATCAGGAACCTGGACTGGTGAGTTTTCTTTCCCAGGGAAAAGAGCCGATGTTTGCGCTCCGAGTCCTGTGGCCCTGAGCGGGCAGCTGAGTGCAAAAAATCGGAACATCGAAGGATAAGTCCCAGACAGGAGCTGCCCCCACCTCATACTTGTGCTGCCCTGAGAGTCCCAGGGGAGCCCTACAAACTGACATCAGGAACCTGGACTGGTGAGTTTTCTTTCCCAGGGAAAAGAGCCGATGTTTGCTCCCGGAGTCCTGTGGCCCTGAGTGGGCAGCTGAGTGCAAAAAATCGGAACATCAAAGGATAAGTCCCAGACAGGAGCTGCCCCCACCTCATACTTGTGCTGCCCTGAGAGTCCCAGGGGAGCCCTACAAACTGACATCAGGAACCTGGACTGGTGAGTTTTCTTTCCCAGGGAAAAGAGCCGATGTTTGCGCTCCGAGTCCTGTGGCCCTGAGCGGGCAGCTGAGTGCAAAAAATCGGAACATCGAAGGATAAGTCCCAGACAGGAGCTGCCCCCACCTCATACTTGTGCTGCCCTGAGAGTCCCAGGGGAGCCCTACAAACTGACATCAGGAACCTGGACTGGTGAGTTTTCTTTTCCAGGGAAAAGAGCCGATGTTTGCGCTCCGAGTCCTGTGGCCCTGAGCGGGCAGCTGAGTGCAAAAAATCGGAACATCGAAGGATAAGTCCCAGACAGGAGCTGCCCCCACCTCATACTTGTGCTGCCCTGAGAGTCCCAGGGGAGCCCTACAAACTGACATCAGGAACCTGGACTGGTGAGTTTTCTTTCCCAGGGAAAAGAGCCGATGTTTGCGCTCCGAGTCCTGTGGCCCTGAGTGGGCAGCTGACTGCAAAAAATCGGAACATCGAAGGATAAGTCCCAGACAGGAGCTGCCCCCACCTCATACTTGTGCTGCCCTGAGAGTCCCAGGGGAGCCCTACAAACTGACATCAGGAACCTGGACTGGTGAGTTTTCTTTCCCAGGGAAAAGAGCCGATATTTGCGCCCCGAGTCCTGTGGCCCTGAGTGGGCAGCTGAGTGCAAAAAATCGGAACATCAAAGGATAAGTCCCAGACAGGAGCTGCCCCCACCTCATACTTGTGCTGCCCTGAGAGTCCCAGGGGAGCCCTACAAACTGACATCAGGAACCTGGACTGGTGAGTTTTCTTTCCCAGGGAAAAGAGCCGATGTTTGCGCTCCGAGTCCTGTGGCCCTGAGCGGGCAGCTGAGTGCAAAAAATCGGAACATCGAAGGATAAGTCCCAGACAGGAGCTGCCCCCACCTCATACTTGTGCTGCCCTGAGAGTCCCAGGGGAGCCCTACAAACGGACATCAGGAACCTGGACTGGTGAGTTTTCTTTCCCAGGGAAAAGAGCCGATGTTTGCGCTCCGAGTCCTGTGGCCCTGAGCGGGCAGCTGAGTGCAAAAAATCGGAACATCGAAGGATAAGTCCCAGACAGGAGCTGCCCCCACCTCATACTTGTGCTGCCCTGAGAGTCCCAGGGGAGCCCTACAAACTGACATCAGGAACCTGGACTGGTGAGTTTTCTTTCCCAGGGAAAAGAGCCGATGTTTGCGCTCCGAGTCCTGTGGCCCTGAGCGGGCAGCTGAGTGCAAAAAATCGGAACATCGAAGGATAAGTCCCAGACAGGAGCTGCCCCCACCTCATCCTTGTGCTGCCCTGAGAGTCCCAGGGGAGCCCTACAAACTGACATCAGGAACCTGGACTGGTGAGTTTTCTTTCCCAGGGAAAAGAGCCGATGTTTGCACTCCGAGTCCTGTGGCCCTGAGAGTGCAGCTGACTGCAAAAATCGGAACATCGAAGGATAAGTCCCAGACAGGAGCTGCCCCCACCTCATACTTGTGCTGCACTGACAGTCCCAGGAGAGCCCTACAAACTGACATCAGGAACCTGGACTGGTGAGTTTTCTTTCCCAGGGAAAAGAGCCGATGTTTGCGCTCCGAGTCCTGTGGCCCTGAGCGGGCAGCTGAGTGCAAAAAATAGGAACATCGAAGGATAAGTCCCAGACAGGAGCTGCCCCCACCTCATACTTCTGCTGCACTGACAGTCCCAGGGGAGTCCTACAAACTGACATCAGGAACCTGGACTGGTGAGTTTTTTTTCCCAGGGGAAAGAGCCGATGTTTGCGCCCCGAGTCCTGTGGCCCTGAGCAGGCAGCTGACTGCAAAAATCCGAACATCGAAGGATAAGTCCCAGGCAGGAGCTGCCCCCACCTCATACTTGTGCTGCACTGACAGTCCCAGGAGAGCCCTACAAACTGACATCAGGAACCTGGACTGGTGAGTTTTCTTTCCCAGGGAAAAGAGCCGATGTTTGCGCTCCGAGTCCTGTGGCCCTGAGCGGGCAGCTGAGTGCAAAAAATCGGAACATCGAAGGATAAGTCCCAGACAGGAGCTGCCCCCACCTCATACTTGTGCTGCCCTGAGAGTCCCAGGGGAGCCCTACAAACTGACATCAGGAACCTAGACTGGTGAGTTTTCTTTCCCAGGGAAAAGAGCCGATGTTTGCTCCCCGAGTCCTGTGGCCCTGAGTGGGCAGCTGAGTGCAAAAAATCGGAACATCAAAGGATAAGTCCCAGACAGGAGCTGCCCCCACCTCATACTTGTGCTGCCCTGAGAGTCCCAGGGGAGCCCTACAAACTGACATCAGGAACCTGGACTGGTGAGTTTTCTTTCCCAGGGAAAAGAGCCGATGTTTGCGCTCCGAGTCCTGTGGCCCTGAGCGGGCAGCTGAGTGCAAAAAATCGGAACATCGAAGGATAAGTCCCAGACAGGAGCTGCCCCCACCTCATACTTGTGCTGCCCTGAGAGTCCAAAAAGAGCCCTACAAACTGAAATCAGGAACCTGGACTGGTGAGTTTTCTTTTCCAGGGAAAAGAGCCGATGTTTGCGCTCCGAGTCCTGTGGCCCTGAGCGGGCAGCTGAGTGCAAAAAATCGGAACATCGAAGGATAAGTCCCAGACAGGAGCTGCCCCCACCTCATACTTGTGCTGCCCTGAGAGTCCCAGGGGAGCCCTACAAACTGACATCAGGAACCTGGACTGGTGAGTTTTCTTTCCCAGGGAAAAGAGCCGATGTTTGCGCTCCGAGTCCTGTGGCCCTGAGCGGGCAGCTGAGTGCAAAAAATCGGAACATCGAAGGATAAGTCCCAGACAGGAGCTGCCCCCACCTCATACTTGTGCTGCCCTGAGAGTCCCAGGGGAGCCCTACAAACTGACATCAGGAACCTGGACTGGTGAGTTTTCTTTCCCAGGGAAAAGAGCCGATGTTTGCGCTCCGAGTCCTGTGGCCCTGAGCGGGCAGCTGACTGCAAAAAATCGGAACATTGAAGGATAAGTCCCAGACAGGAGCTGCCCCCACCTCATACTTGTGCTGCCCTGAGAGTCCCAGGGGAGCCCTACAAACTGACATCAGGAACCTGGACTGGTGAGTTTTCTTTCCCAGGGAAATGAGCCGATGTTTGCACTCCGAGTCCTATGGCCCTGAGCGGGCAGCTGACTGCAAAAAATCGGAACATCGAAGGATAAGTCCCAGACAGGAGCTGCCCCCACCTCATCCTTGTGCTGCCCTGAGAGTCCCAGGGGAGCCCTACAAACTGACATCAGGAACCTGGACTGGTGAGTTTTCTTTCCCAGGGAAAAGAGCCGATGTTTGCGCTCCGAGTCCTGTGGCCCTGAGCGGGCAGCTGAGTGCAAAAAATCGGAACATCGAAGGATAAGTCCAAGACAGGAGCTGCCCCCACCTCATCCTTGTGCTGCCCTGACAGTCCCACGGGAGCCCTACAAACTGACATCAGGAACCTGGACTGGTGAGTTTTCTTTCCCAGGGAAAAGAGCCGATGTTTGCGCTCCGAGTCCTGTGGCCCTGAGCGGGCAGCTGAGTGCAAAAAATCGGAACATCGAAGGATAAGTCCCAGACAGGAGCTGCCCCCACCTCATACTTGTGCTGCCCTGAGAGTCCCAGGGGAGCCCTACAAACTGACATCAGGAACCTGGACTGGTGAGTTTTCTTTCCCAGGGAAAAGAGCCGATGTTTGCGCCCCGAGTCCTGTGGCCCTGAGTGGGCAGCTGAGTGCAAAAAATCGGAACATCAAAGGATAAGTCCCAGACAGGAGCTGCCCCCACCTCATACTTGTGCTGCCCTGAGAGTCCCAGGGGAGCCCTACAAACTGACATCAGGAACCTGGACTGGTGAGTTTTCTTTCCCAGGGAAAAGAGCCGATGTTTGCTCCCCGAGTCCTGTGGCCCTGAGTGGGCAGCTGAGTGCAAAAAATCGGAACATCAAAGGATAAGTCCCAGACAGGAGCTGCCCCCACCTCATACTTGTGCTGCCCTGAGAGTCCCAGGGGAGCCCTACAAACTGACATCAGGAACCTGGACTGGTGAGTTTTCTTTCCCAGGGAAAAGAGCCGATGTTTGCGCTCCGAGTCCTGTGGCCCTGAGCGGGCAGCTGAGTGCAAAATATCGGAACATCGAAGGATAAGTCCCAGACAGGAGCTGCCCCCACCTCATACTTGTGCTGCCCTGAGAGTCCAAAAAGAGCCCTACAAACTGAAATCAGGAACCTGGACTGGTGAGTTTTCTTTTCCAGGGAAAAGAGCCGATGTTTGCGCTCCGAGTCCTGTGGCCCTGAGCGGGCAGCTGAGTGCAAAAAATCGGAACATCGAAGGATAAGTCCCAGACAGGAGCTGCCCCCACCTCATACTTGTGCTGCCCTGAGAGTCCCAGGGGAGCCCTACAAACTGACATCAGGAACCTGGACTGGTGAGTTTTCTTTCCCAGGGAAAAGAGCCGATGTTTGCGCTCCGAGTCCTGTGGCCCTGAGCGGGCAGCTGAGTGCAAAAAATCGGAACATCGAAGGATAAGTCCCAGACAGGAGCTGCCCCCACCTCATCCTTGTGCTGCCCTGAGAGTCCCAGGGGAGCCCTACAAACTGACATCAGGAACCTGGACTGGTGAGTTTTCTTTCCCAGGGAAAAGAGCCGATGTTTGCACTCCGAGTCCTGTGGCCCTGAGAGTGCAGCTGACTGCAAAAATCGGAACATCGAAGGATAAGTCCCAGACAGGAGCTGCCCCCACCTCATACTTGTGCTGCACTGACAGTCCCAGGAGAGCCCTACAAACTGACATCAGGAACCTGGACTGGTGAGTTTTCTTTCCCAGGGAAAAGAGCCGATGTTTGCGCTCCGAGTCCTGTGGCCCTGAGCGGGCAGCTGAGTGCAAAAAATCGGAACATCGAAGGATAAGTCCCAGACAGGAGCTGCCCCCACCTCATACTTCTGCTGCACTGACAGTCCCACGGGAGTCCTACAAACTGACATCAGGAACCTGGACTGGTGAGTTTTTTTTCCCAGGGGAAAGAGCCGATGTTTGCGCCCCGAGTCCTGTGGCCCTGAGCAGGCAGCTGACTGCAAAAATCCGAACATCGAAGGATAAGTCCCAGGCAGGAGCTGCCCCCACCTCATACTTGTGCTGCACTGACAGTCCCAGGAGAGCCCTACAAACTGACATCAGGAACCTGGACTGGTGAGTTTTCTTTCCCAGGGAAAAGAGCCGATGTTTGCGCTCCGAGTCCTGTGGCCCTGAGCGGGCAGCTGAGTGCAAAAAATCGGAACATCGAAGGATAAGTCCCAGACAGGAGCTGCCCCCACCTCATACTTGTGCTGCCCTGAGAGTCCCAGGGGAGCCCTACAAACTGACATCAGGAACCTGGACTGGTGAGTTTTCTTTCCCAGGGAAAAGAGCCGATGTTTGCTCCCCGAGTCCTGTGGCCCTGAGTGGGCAGCTGAGTGCAAAAAATCGGAACATCAAAGGATAAGTCCCAGACAGGAGCTGCCCCCACCTCATACTTGTGCTGCCCTGAGAGTCCCAGGGGAGCCCTACAAACTGACATCAGGAACCTGGACTGGTGAGTTTTCTTTCCCAGGGAAAAGAGCCGATGTTTGCGCTCCGAGTCCTGTGGCCCTGAGCGGGCAGCTGAGTGCAAAAAATCGGAACATCGAAGGATAAGTCCCAGACAGGAGCTGCCCCCACCTCATACTTGTGCTGCCCTGAGAGTCCCAGGGGAGCCCTACAAACTGACATCAGGAACCTGGACTGGTGAGTTTTCTTTTCCAGGGAAAAGAGCCGATGTTTGCGCTCCGAGTCCTGTGGCCCTGAGCGGGCAGCTGAGTGCAAAAAATCGGAACATCGAAGGATAAGTCCCAGACAGGAGCTGCCCCCACCTCATACTTGTGCTGCCCTGAGAGTCCCAGGGGAGCCCTACAAACTGACATCAGGAACCTGGACTGGTGAGTTTTCTTTCCCAGGGAAAAGAGCCGATGTTTGCGCTCCGAGTCCTGTGGCCCTGAGTGGGCAGCTGACTGCAAAAAATCGGAACATCGAAGGATAAGTCCCAGACAGGAGCTGCCCCCACCTCATACTTGTGCTGCCCTGAGAGTCCCAGGGGAGCCCTACAAACTGACATCAGGAACCTGGACTGGTGAGTTCTCTTTCCCAGGGAAAAGAGCCGATGTTTGCGCCCCGAGTCCTGTGGCCCTGAGTGGGCAGCTGAGTGCAAAAAATCGGAACATCAAAGGATAAGTCCCAGACAGGAGCTGCCCCCACCTCATACTTGTGCTGCCCTGAGAGTCCCAGGGGAGCCCTACAAACTGACATCAGGAACCTGGACTGGTGAGTTTTCTTTCCCAGGGAAAAGAGCCGATGTTTGCGCTCCGAGTCCTGTGGCCCTGAGCGGGCAGCTGAGTGCAAAAAATCGGAACATCGAAGGATAAGTCCCAGACAGGAGCTGCCCCCACCTCATACTTGTGCTGCCCTGAGAGTCCCAGGGGAGCCCTACAAACGGACATCAGGAACCTGGACTGGTGAGTTTTCTTTCCCAGGGAAAAGAGCCGATGTTTGCGCTCCGAGTCCTGTGGCCCTGAGCGGGCAGCTGACTGCAAAAAATCGGAACATCGAAGGATAAGTCCCAGACAGGAGCTGCCCCCACCTCATACTTGTGCTGCCCTGAGAGTCCCAGGGGAGCCCTACAAACTGACATCAGGAACCTGGACTGGTGAGTTTTCTTTCCCAGGGAAAAGAGCCGATGTTTGCGCTCCGAGTCCTGTGGCCCTGAGCGGGCAGCTGACTGCAAAAAATCGGAACATCGAAGGATAAGTCCCAGACAGGAGCTGCCCCCACCTCATACTTGTGCTGCCCTGAGAGTCCCAGGGGAGCCCTACAAACTGACATCAGGAACCTGGACTGGTGAGTTTTCTTTCCCAGGGAAAAGAGCCGATGTTTGCGCTCCGAGTCCTGTGGCCCTGAGCGGGCAGCTGAGTGCAAAAAATCGGAACATCGAAGGATAAGTCCCAGACAGGAGCTGCCCCCACCTCATACTTCTGCTGCCCTGAGAGTCCAAAAAGAGCCCTACAAACTGAAATCAGGAACCTGGACTGGTGAGTTTTCTTTTCCAGGGAAAAGAGCCGATGTTTGCGCTCCGAGTCCTGTGGCCCTGAGCAGGCAGCTGACTGCAAAAATCCGAACATCGAAGGATAAGTCCCAGGCAGGAGCTGCCCCCACCTCATACTTGTGCTGCACTGACAGTCCCAGGAGAGCCCTACAAACTGACATCAGGAACCTGGACTGGTGAGTTTTCTTTCCCAGGGAAAAGAGCCGATGTTTGCGCTCCGAGTCCTGTGGCCCTGAGCGGGCAGCTGAGTGCAAAAAATCGGAACATCGAAGGATAAGTCCCAGACAGGAGCTGCCCCCACCTCATACTTGTGCTGCCCTGAGAGTCCCAGGGGAGCCCTACAAACTGACATCAGGAACCTGGACTGGTGAGTTTTCTTCCCAGGGAAAAGAGCCGATGTTTGCTCCCCGAGTCCTGTGGCCCTGAGTGGGCAGCTGAGTGCAAAAAATCGGAACATCAAAGGATAAGTCCCAGACAGGAGCTGCCCCCACCTCATACTTGTGCTGCCCTGAGAGTCCCAGGGGAGCCCTACAAACTGACATCAGGAACCTGGACTGGTGAGTTTTCTTTCCCAGGGAAAAGAGCCGATGTTTGCGCTCCGAGTCCTGTGGCCCTGAGCGGGCAGCTGAGTGCAAAAAATCGGAACATCGAAGGATAAGTCCCAGACAGGAGCTGCCCCCACCTCATACTTGTGCTGCCCTGAGAGTCCAAAAAGAGCCCTACAAACTGAAATCAGGAACCTGGACTGGTGAGTTTTCTTTTCCAGGGAAAAGAGCCGATGTTTGCGCTCCGAGTCCTGTGGCCCTGAGCGGGCAGCTGAGTGCAAAAAATCGGAACATCGAAGGATAAGTCCCAGACAGGAGCTGCCCCCACCTCATACTTGTGCTGCCCTGAGAGTCCCAGGGGAGCCCTACAAACTGACATCAGGAACCTGGACTGGTGAGTTTTCTTTCCCAGGGAAAAGAGCCGATGTTTGCGCTCCGAGTCCTGTGGCCCTGAGTGGGCAGCTGACTGCAAAAAATCGGAACATCGAAGGATAAGTCCCAGACAGGAGCTGCCCCCACCTCATACTTGTGCTGCCCTGAGAGTCCCAGGGGAGCCCTACAAACTGACATCAGGAACCTGGACTGGTGAGTTTTCTTTCCCAGGGAAAAGAGCCGATGTTTGCGCTCCGAGTCCTGTGGCCCTGAGCGGGCAGCTGACTGCAAAAAATCGGAACATTGAAGGATAAGTCCCAGACAGGAGCTGCCCCCACCTCATACTTGTGCTGCCCTGAGAGTCCCAGGGGAGCCCTACAAACTGACATCAGGAACCTGGACTGGTGAGTTTTCTTTCCCAGGTAAATGAGCCGATGTTTGCACTCCGAGTCCTATGGCCCTGAGCGGGCAGCTGACTGCAAAAAATCGGAACATCGAAGGATAAGTCCCAGACAGGAGCTGCCCCCACCTCATCCTTGTGCTGCCCTGAGAGTCCCAGGGGAGCCCTACAAACTGACATCAGGAACCTGGACTGGTGAGTTTTCTTTCCCAGGGAAAAGAGCCGATGTTTGCGCTCCGAGTCCTGTGGCCCTGAGCGGGCAGCTGAGTGCAAAAAATCGGAACATCGAAGGATAAGTCCCAGACAGGAGCTGCCCCCACCTCATACTTGTGCTGCCCTGAGAGTCCAAAAAGAGCCCTACAAACTGAAATCAGGAACCTGGACTGGTGAGTTTTCTTTCCCAGGGAAAAGAGCCGATGTTTGCGCTCCGAGTCCTGTGGCCCTGAGCGGGCAGCTGAGTGCAAAAAATCGGAACATCGAAGGATAAGTCCCAGACAGGAGCTGCCCCCACCTCATACTTGTGCTGCCCTGAGAGTCCCAGGGGAGCCCTACAAACTGACATCAGGAACCTGGACTGGTGAGTTTTCTTTCCCAGGGAAAAGAGCCGATGTTTGCGCTCCGAGTCCTGTGGCCCTGAGCGGGCAGCTGAGTGCAAAAAATCGGAACATCGAAGGATAAGTCCCAGACAGGAGCTGCCCCCACCTCATACTTGTGCTGCCCTGAGAGTCCCAGGGGAGCCCTACAAACTGACATCAGGAACCTGGACTGGTGAGTTTTCTTTCCCAGGGAAAAGAGCCGATGTTTGCGCTCCGAGTCCTGTGGCCCTGAGCGGGCAGCTGACTGCAAAAAATCGGAACATTGAAGGATAAGTCCCAGACAGGAGCTGCCCCCACCTCATACTTGTGCTGCCCTGAGAGTCCCAGGGGAGCCCTACAAACTGACATCAGGAACCTGGACTGGTGAGTTTTCTTTCCCAGGGAAATGAGCCGATGTTTGCACTCCGAGTCCTATGGCCCTGAGCGGGCAGCTGACTGCAAAAAATCGGAACATCGAAGGATAAGTCCCAGACAGGAGCTGCCCCCACCTCATCCTTGTGCTGCCCTGAGAGTCCCAGGGGAGCCCTACAAACTGACATCAGGAACCTGGACTGGTGAGTTTTCTTTCCCAGGGAAAAGAGCCAATGTTTGCGCTCCGAGTCCTGTGGCCCTGAGCGGGCAGCTGAGTGCAAAAAATCGGAACATCGAAGGATAAGTCCCAGACAGGAGCTGCCCCCACCTCATCCTTGTGCTGCCCTGACAGTCCCACGGGAGCCCTACAAACTGACATCAGGAACCTGGACTGGTGAGTTTTCTTCCCAGGGAAAAGAGCCGATGTTTGCGCTCCGAGTCCTGTGGCCCTGAGCGGGCAGCTGAGTGCAAAAAATCGGAACATCGAAGGATAAGTCCCAGACAGGAGCTGCCCCCACCTCATACTTGTGCTGCCCTGAGAGTCCCAGGGGAGCCCTACAAACTGACATCAGGAACCTGGACTGGTGAGTTTTCTTTCCCAGGGAAAAGAGCCGATGTTTGCGCCCCGAGTCCTGTGGCCCTGAGTGGGCAGCTGAGTGCAAAAAATCGGAACATCAAAGGATAAGTCCCAGACAGGAGCTGCCCCCACCTCATACTTGTGCTGCCCTGAGAGTCCCAGGGGAGCCCTACAAACTGACATCAGGAACCTGGACTGGTGAGTTTTCTTTCCCAGGGAAAAGAGCCGATGTTTGCGCTCCGAGTCCTGTGGCCCTGAGCGGGCAGCTGAGTGCAAAATATCGGAACATCGAAGGATAAGTCCCAGACAGGAGCTGCCCCCACCTCATACTTGTGCTGCCCTGAGAGTCCAAAAAGAGCCCTACAAACTGAAATCAGGAACCTGGACTGGTGAGTTTTCTTTTCCAGGGAAAAGAGCCGATGTTTGCGCTCCGAGTCCTGTGGCCCTGAGCGGGCAGCTGAGTGCAAAAAATCGGAACATCGAAGGATAAGTCCCAGACAGGAGCTGCCCCCACCTCATACTTGTGCTGCCCTGAGAGTCCCAGGGGAGCCCTACAAACTGACATCAGGAACCTGGACTGGTGAGTTTTCTTTCCCAGGGAAAAGAGCCGATGTTTGCGCTCCGAGTCCTGTGGCCCTGAGCGGGCAGCTGACTGCAAAAAATCGGAACATCGAAGGATAAGTCCCAGACAGGAGCTGCCCCCACCTCATCCTTGTGCTGCCCTGAGAGTCCCAGGGGAGCCCTACAAACTGACATCAGGAACCTGGACTGGTGAGTTTTCTTTCCCAGGGAAAAGAGCCGATGTTTGCACTCCGAGTCCTGTGGCCCTGAGAGTGCAGCTGACTGCAAAAATCGGAACATCGAAGGATAAGTCCCAGACAGGAGCTGCCCCCACCTCATACTTGTGCTGCACTGACAGTCCCAGGAGAGCCCAACAAACTGACATCAGGAACCTGGACTGGTGAGTTTTCTTTCCCAGGGAAAAGAGCCGATGTTTGCGCTCCGAGTCCTGTGGCCCTGAGCGGGCAGCTGAGTGCAAAAAATCGGAACATCGAAGGATAAGTCCCAGACAGGAGCTGCCCCCACCTCATACTTCTGCTGCACTGACAGTCCCACGGGAGTCCTACAAACTGACATCAGGAACCTGGACTGGTGAGTTTTTTTTCCCAGGGGAAAGAGCCGATGTTTGCGCCCCGAGTCCTGTGGCCCTGAGCAGGCAGCTGACTGCAAAAATCCGAACATCGAAGGATAAGTCCCAGGCAGGAGCTGCCCCCACCTCATACTTGTGCTGCACTGACAGTCCCAGGAGAGCCCTACAAACTGACATCAGGAACCTGGACTGGTGAGTTTTCTTTCCCAGGGAAAAGAGCCGATGTTTGCGCTCCGAGTCCTGTGGCCCTGAGCGGGCAGCTGAGTGCAAAAAATCGGAACATCGAAGGATAAGTCCCAGACAGGAGCTGCCCCCACCTCATACTTGTGCTGCCCTGAGAGTCCCAGGGGAGCCCTACAAACTGACATCAGGAACCTGGACTGGTGAGTTTTCTTTCCCAGGGAAAAGAGCCGATGTTTGCTCCCGGAGTCCTGTGGCCCTGAGTGGGCAGCTGAGTGCAAAAAATCGGAACATCAAAGGATAAGTCCCAGACAGGAGCTGCCCCCACCTCATACTTGTGCTGCCCTGAGAGTCCCAGGGGAGCCCTACAAACTGACATCAGGAACCTGGACTGGTGAGTTTTCTTTCCCAGGGAAAAGAGCCGATGTTTGCGCTCCGAGTCCTGTGGCCCTGAGCGGGCAGCTGAGTGCAAAAAATCGGAACATCGAAGGATAAGTCCCAGACAGGAGCTGCCCCCACCTCATACTTGTGCTGCCCTGAGAGTCCCAGGGGAGCCCTACAAACTGACATCAGGAACCTGGACTGGTGAGTTTTCTTTTCCAGGGAAAAGAGCCGATGTTTGCGCTCCGAGTCCTGTGGCCCTGAGCGGGCAGCTGAGTGCAAAAAATCGGAACATCGAAGGATAAGTCCCAGACAGGAGCTGCCCCCACCTCATACTTGTGCTGCCCTGAGAGTCCCAGGGGAGCCCTACAAACTGACATCAGGAACCTGGACTGGTGAGTTTTCTTTCCCAGGGAAAAGAGCCGATGTTTGCGCTCCGAGTCCTGTGGCCCTGAGTGGGCAGCTGACTGCAAAAAATCGGAACATCGAAGGATAAGTCCCAGACAGGAGCTGCCCCCACCTCATACTTGTGCTGCCCTGAGAGTCCCAGGGGAGCCCTACAAACTGACATCAGGAACCTGGACTGGTGAGTTTTCTTTCCCAGGGAAAAGAGCCGATATTTGCGCCCCGAGTCCTGTGGCCCTGAGTGGGCAGCTGAGTGCAAAAAATCGGAACATCAAAGGATAAGTCCCAGACAGGAGCTGCCCCCACCTCATACTTGTGCTGCCCTGAGAGTCCCAGGGGAGCCCTACAAACTGACATCAGGAACCTGGACTGGTGAGTTTTCTTTCCCAGGGAAAAGAGCCGATGTTTGCGCTCCGAGTCCTGTGGCCCTGAGCGGGCAGCTGAGTGCAAAAAATCGGAACATCGAAGGATAAGTCCCAGACAGGAGCTGCCCCCACCTCATACTTGTGCTGCCCTGAGAGTCCCAGGGGAGCCCTACAAACGGACATCAGGAACCTGGACTGGTGAGTTTTCTTTCCCAGGGAAAAGAGCCGATGTTTGCGCTCCGAGTCCTGTGGCCCTGAGCGGGCAGCTGAGTGCAAAAAATCGGAACATCGAAGGATAAGTCCCAGACAGGAGCTGCCCCCACCTCATACTTGTGCTGCCCTGAGAGTCCCAGGGGAGCCCTACAAACTGACATCAGGAACCTGGACTGGTGAGTTTTCTTTCCCAGGGAAAAGAGCCGATGTTTGCGCTCCGAGTCCTGTGGCCCTGAGCGGGCAGCTGAGTGCAAAAAATCGGAACATCGAAGGATAAGTCCCAGACAGGAGCTGCCCCCACCTCATCCTTGTGCTGCCCTGAGAGTCCCAGGGGAGCCCTACAAACTGACATCAGGAACCTGGACTGGTGAGTTTTCTTTCCCAGGGAAAAGAGCCGATGTTTGCACTCCGAGTCCTGTGGCCCTGAGAGTGCAGCTGACTGCAAAAATCGGAACATCGAAGGATAAGTCCCAGACAGGAGCTGCCCCCACCTCATACTTGTGCTGCACTGACAGTCCCAGGAGAGCCCTACAAACTGACATCAGGAACCTGGACTGGTGAGTTTTCTTTCCCAGGGAAAAGAGCCGATGTTTGCGCTCCGAGTCCTGTGGCCCTGAGCGGGCAGCTGAGTGCAAAAAATCGGAACATCGAAGGATAAGTCCCAGACAGGAGCTGCCCCCACCTCATACTTCTGCTGCACTGACAGTCCCAGGGGAGTCCTACAAACTGACATCAGGAACCTGGACTGGTGAGTTTTTTTTCCCAGGGGAAAGAGCCGATGTTTGCGCCCCGAGTCCTGTGGCCCTGAGCAGGCAGCTGACTGCAAAAATCCGAACATCGAAGGATAAGTCCCAGGCAGGAGCTGCCCCCACCTCATACTTGTGCTGCACTGACAGTCCCAGGAGAGCCCTACAAACTGACATCAGGAACCTGGACTGGTGAGTTTTCTTTCCCAGGGAAAAGAGCCGATGTTTGCGCTCCGAGTCCTGTGGCCCTGAGCGGGCAGCTGAGTGCAAAAAATCGGAACATCGAAGGATAAGTCCCAGACAGGAGCTGCCCCCACCTCATACTTGTGCTGCCCTGAGAGTCCCAGGGGAGCCCTACAAACTGACATCAGGAACCTAGACTGGTGAGTTTTCTTTCCCAGGGAAAAGAGCCGATGTTTGCTCCCCGAGTCCTGTGGCCCTGAGTGGGCAGCTGAGTGCAAAAAATCGGAACATCAAAGGATAAGTCCCAGACAGGAGCTGCCCCCACCTCATACTTGTGCTGCCCTGAGAGTCCCAGGGGAGCCCTACAAACTGACATCAGGAACCTGGACTGGTGAGTTTTCTTTCCCAGGGAAAAGAGCCGATGTTTGCGCTCCGAGTCCTGTGGCCCTGAGCGGGCAGCTGAGTGCAAAAAATCGGAACATCGAAGGATAAGTCCCAGACAGGAGCTGCCCCCACCTCATACTTGTGCTGCCCTGAGAGTCCAAAAAGAGCCCTACAAACTGAAATCAGGAACCTGGACTGGTGAGTTTTCTTTTCCAGGGAAAAGAGCCGATGTTTGCGCTCCGAGTCCTGTGGCCCTGAGCGGGCAGCTGAGTGCAAAAAATCGGAACATCGAAGGATAAGTCCCAGACAGGAGCTGCCCCCACCTCATACTTGTGCTGCCCTGAGAGTCCCAGGGGAGCCCTACAAACTGACATCAGGAACCTGGACTGGTGAGTTTTCTTTCCCAGGGAAAAGAGCCGATGTTTGCGCTCCGAGTCCTGTGGCCCTGAGCGGGCAGCTGAGTGCAAAAAATCGGAACATCGAAGGATAAGTCCCAGACAGGAGCTGCCCCCACCTCATACTTGTGCTGCCCTGAGAGTCCCAGGGGAGCCCTACAAACTGACATCAGGAACCTGGACTGGTGAGTTTTCTTTCCCAGGGAAAAGAGCCGATGTTTGCGCTCCGAGTCCTGTGGCCCTGAGCGGGCAGCTGACTGCAAAAAATCGGAACATTGAAGGATAAGTCCCAGACAGGAGCTGCCCCCACCTCATACTTGTGCTGCCCTGAGAGTCCCAGGGGAGCCCTACAAACTGACATCAGGAACCTGGACTGGTGAGTTTTCTTTCCCAGGGAAATGAGCCGATGTTTGCACTCCGAGTCCTATGGCCCTGAGCGGGCAGCTGACTGCAAAAAATCGGAACATCGAAGGATAAGTCCCAGACAGGAGCTGCCCCCACCTCATCCTTGTGCTGCCCTGAGAGTCCCAGGGGAGCCCTACAAACTGACATCAGGAACCTGGACTGGTGAGTTTTCTTTCCCAGGGAAAAGAGCCGATGTTTGCGCTCCGAGTCCTGTGGCCCTGAGCGGGCAGCTGAGTGCAAAAAATCGGAACATCGAAGGATAAGTCCAAGACAGGAGCTGCCCCCACCTCATCCTTGTGCTGCCCTGACAGTCCCACGGGAGCCCTACAAACTGACATCAGGAACCTGGACTGGTGAGTTTTCTTTCCCAGGGAAAAGAGCCGATGTTTGCGCTCCGAGTCCTGTGGCCCTGAGCGGGCAGCTGAGTGCAAAAAATCGGAACATCGAAGGATAAGTCCCAGACAGGAGCTGCCCCCACCTCATACTTGTGCTGCCCTGAGAGTCCCAGGGGAGCCCTACAAACTGACATCAGGAACCTGGACTGGTGAGTTTTCTTTCCCAGGGAAAAGAGCCGATGTTTGCGCCCCGAGTCCTGTGGCCCTGAGTGGGCAGCTGAGTGCAAAAAATCGGAACATCAAAGGATAAGTCCCAGACAGGAGCTGCCCCCACCTCATACTTGTGCTGCCCTGAGAGTCCCAGGGGAGCCCTACAAACTGACATCAGGAACCTGGACTGGTGAGTTTTCTTTCCCAGGGAAAAGAGCCGATGTTTGCTCCCCGAGTCCTGTGGCCCTGAGTGGGCAGCTGAGTGCAAAAAATCGGAACATCAAAGGATAAGTCCCAGACAGGAGCTGCCCCCACCTCATACTTGTGCTGCCCTGAGAGTCCCAGGGGAGCCCTACAAACTGACATCAGGAACCTGGACTGGTGAGTTTTCTTTCCCAGGGAAAAGAGCCGATGTTTGCGCTCCGAGTCCTGTGGCCCTGAGCGGGCAGCTGAGTGCAAAATATCGGAACATCGAAGGATAAGTCCCAGACAGGAGCTGCCCCCACCTCATACTTGTGCTGCCCTGAGAGTCCAAAAAGAGCCCTACAAACTGAAATCAGGAACCTGGACTGGTGAGTTTTCTTTTCCAGGGAAAAGAGCCGATGTTTGCGCTCCGAGTCCTGTGGCCCTGAGCGGGCAGCTGAGTGCAAAAAATCGGAACATCGAAGGATAAGTCCCAGACAGGAGCTGCCCCCACCTCATACTTGTGCTGCCCTGAGAGTCCCAGGGGAGCCCTACAAACTGACATCAGGAACCTGGACTGGTGAGTTTTCTTCCCAGGGAAAAGAGCCGATGTTTGCGCTCCGAGTCCTGTGGCCCTGAGCGGGCAGCTGAGTGCAAAAAATCGGAACATCGAAGGATAAGTCCCAGACAGGAGCTGCCCCCACCTCATCCTTGTGCTGCCCTGAGAGTCCCAGGGGAGCCCTACAAACTGACATCAGGAACCTGGACTGGTGAGTTTTCTTTCCCAGGGAAAAGAGCCGATGTTTGCACTCCGAGTCCTGTGGCCCTGAGAGTGCAGCTGACTGCAAAAATCGGAACATCGAAGGATAAGTCCCAGACAGGAGCTGCCCCCACCTCATACTTGTGCTGCACTGACAGTCCCAGGAGAGCCCTACAAACTGACATCAGGAACCTGGACTGGTGAGTTTTCTTTCCCAGGGAAAAGAGCCGATGTTTGCGCTCCGAGTCCTGTGGCCCTGAGCGGGCAGCTGAGTGCAAAAAATCGGAACATCGAAGGATAAGTCCCAGACAGGAGCTGCCCCCACCTCATACTTCTGCTGCACTGACAGTCCCACGGGAGTCCTACAAACTGACATCAGGAACCTGGACTGGTGAGTTTTTTTTCCCAGGGGAAAGAGCCGATGTTTGCGCCCCGAGTCCTGTGGCCCTGAGCAGGCAGCTGACTGCAAAAATCCGAACATCGAAGGATAAGTCCCAGGCAGGAGCTGCCCCCACCTCATACTTGTGCTGCACTGACAGTCCCAGGAGAGCCCTACAAACTGACATCAGGAACCTGGACTGGTGAGTTTTCTTTCCCAGGGAAAAGAGCCGATGTTTGCGCTCCGAGTCCTGTGGCCCTGAGCGGGCAGCTGAGTGCAAAAAATCGGAACATCGAAGGATAAGTCCCAGACAGGAGCTGCCCCCACCTCATACTTGTGCTGCCCTGAGAGTCCCAGGGGAGCCCTACAAACTGACATCAGGAACCTGGACTGGTGAGTTTTCTTTCCCAGGGAAAAGAGCCGATGTTTGCTCCCCGAGTCCTGTGGCCCTGAGTGGGCAGCTGAGTGCAAAAAATCGGAACATCAAAGGATAAGTCCCAGACAGGAGCTGCCCCCACCTCATACTTGTGCTGCCCTGAGAGTCCCAGGGGAGCCCTACAAACTGACATCAGGAACCTGGACTGGTGAGTTTTCTTTCCCAGGGAAAAGAGCCGATGTTTGCGCTCCGAGTCCTGTGGCCCTGAGCGGGCAGCTGAGTGCAAAAAATCGGAACATCGAAGGATAAGTCCCAGACAGGAGCTGCCCCCACCTCATACTTGTGCTGCCCTGAGAGTCCCAGGGGAGCCCTACAAACTGACATCAGGAACCTGGACTGGTGAGTTTTCTTTTCCAGGGAAAAGAGCCGATGTTTGCGCTCCGAGTCCTGTGGCCCTGAGCGGGCAGCTGAGTGCAAAAAATCGGAACATCGAAGGATAAGTCCCAGACAGGAGCTGCCCCCACCTCATACTTGTGCTGCCCTGAGAGTCCCAGGGGAGCCCTACAAACTGACATCAGGAACCTGGACTGGTGAGTTTTCTTTCCCAGGGAAAAGAGCCGATGTTTGCGCTCCGAGTCCTGTGGCCCTGAGTGGGCAGCTGACTGCAAAAAATCGGAACATCGAAGGATAAGTCCCAGACAGGAGCTGCCCCCACCTCATACTTGTGCTGCCCTGAGAGTCCCAGGGGAGCCCTACAAACTGACATCAGGAACCTGGACTGGTGAGTTCTCTTTCCCAGGGAAAAGAGCCGATGTTTGCGCCCCGAGTCCTGTGGCCCTGAGTGGGCAGCTGAGTGCAAAAAATCGGAACATCAAAGGATAAGTCCCAGACAGGAGCTGCCCCCACCTCATACTTGTGCTGCCCTGAGAGTCCCAGGGGAGCCCTACAAACTGACATCAGGAACCTGGACTGGTGAGTTTTCTTTCCCAGGGAAAAGAGCCGATGTTTGCGCTCCGAGTCCTGTGGCCCTGAGCGGGCAGCTGAGTGCAAAAAATCGGAACATCGAAGGATAAGTCCCAGACAGGAGCTGCCCCCACCTCATACTTGTGCTGCCCTGAGAGTCCCAGGGGAGCCCTACAAACGGACATCAGGAACCTGGACTGGTGAGTTTTCTTTCCCAGGGAAAAGAGCCGATGTTTGCGCTCCGAGTCCTGTGGCCCTGAGCGGGCAGCTGACTGCAAAAAATCGGAACATCGAAGGATAAGTCCCAGACAGGAGCTGCCCCCACCTCATACTTGTGCTGCCCTGAGAGTCCCAGGGGAGCCCTACAAACTGACATCAGGAACCTGGACTGGTGAGTTTTCTTTCCCAGGGAAAAGAGCCGATGTTTGCGCTCCGAGTCCTGTGGCCCTGAGCGGGCAGCTGACTGCAAAAAATCGGAACATCGAAGGATAAGTCCCAGACAGGAGCTGCCCCCACCTCATACTTGTGCTGCCCTGAGAGTCCCAGGGGAGCCCTACAAACTGACATCAGGAACCTGGACTGGTGAGTTTTCTTTCCCAGGGAAAAGAGCCGATGTTTGCGCTCCGAGTCCTGTGGCCCTGAGCGGGCAGCTGAGTGCAAAAAATCGGAACATCGAAGGATAAGTCCCAGACAGGAGCTGCCCCCACCTCATACTTCTGCTGCCCTGAGAGTCCAAAAAGAGCCCTACAAACTGAAATCAGGAACCTGGACTGGTGAGTTTTCTTTTCCAGGGAAAAGAGCCGATGTTTGCGCTCCGAGTCCTGTGGCCCTGAGCAGGCAGCTGACTGCAAAAATCCGAACATCGAAGGATAAGTCCCAGGCAGGAGCTGCCCCCACCTCATACTTGTGCTGCACTGACAGTCCCAGGAGAGCCCTACAAACTGACATCAGGAACCTGGACTGGTGAGTTTTCTTTCCCAGGGAAAAGAGCCGATGTTTGCGCTCCGAGTCCTGTGGCCCTGAGCGGGCAGCTGAGTGCAAAAAATCGGAACATCGAAGGATAAGTCCCAGACAGGAGCTGCCCCCACCTCATACTTGTGCTGCCCTGAGAGTCCCAGGGGAGCCCTACAAACTGACATCAGGAACCTGGACTGGTGAGTTTTCTTTCCCAGGGAAAAGAGCCGATGTTTGCTCCCCGAGTCCTGTGGCCCTGAGTGGGCAGCTGAGTGCAAAAAATCGGAACATCAAAGGATAAGTCCCAGACAGGAGCTGCCCCCACCTCATACTTGTGCTGCCCTGAGAGTCCCAGGGGAGCCCTACAAACTGACATCAGGAACCTGGACTGGTGAGTTTTCTTTCCCAGGGAAAAGAGCCGATGTTTGCGCTCCGAGTCCTGTGGCCCTGAGCGGGCAGCTGACTGCAAAAAATCGGAACATCGAAGGATAAGTCCCAGACAGGAGCTGCCCCCACCTCATACTTGTGCTGCCCTGAGAGTCCAAAAAGAGCCCTACAAACTGAAATCAGGAACCTGGACTGGTGAGTTTTCTTTTCCAGGGAAAAGAGCCGATGTTTGCGCTCCGAGTCCTGTGGCCCTGAGCGGGCAGCTGAGTGCAAAAAATCGGAACATCGAAGGATAAGTCCCAGACAGGAGCTGCCCCCACCTCATACTTGTGCTGCCCTGAGAGTCCCAGGGGAGCCCTACAAACTGACATCAGGAACCTGGACTGGTGAGTTTTCTTTCCCAGGGAAAAGAGCCGATGTTTGCGCTCCGAGTCCTGTGGCCCTGAGTGGGCAGCTGACTGCAAAAAATCGGAACATCGAAGGATAAGTCCCAGACAGGAGCTGCCCCCACCTCATACTTGTGCTGCCCTGAGAGTCCCAGGGGAGCCCTACAAACTGACATCAGGAACCTGGACTGGTGAGTTTTCTTTCCCAGGGAAAAGAGCCGATGTTTGCGCTCCGAGTCCTGTGGCCCTGAGCGGGCAGCTGACTGCAAAAAATCGGAACATTGAAGGATAAGTCCCAGACAGGAGCTGCCCCCACCTCATACTTGTGCTGCCCTGAGAGTCCCAGGGGAGCCCTACAAACTGACATCAGGAACCTGGACTGGTGAGTTTTCTTCCCAGGTAAATGAGCCGATGTTTGCACTCCGAGTCCTATGGCCCTGAGCGGGCAGCTGACTGCAAAAAATCGGAACATCGAAGGATAAGTCCCAGACAGGAGCTGCCCCCACCTCATCCTTGTGCTGCCCTGAGAGTCCCAGGGGAGCCCTACAAACTGACATCAGGAACCTGGACTGGTGAGTTTTCTTTCCCAGGGAAAAGAGCCGATGTTTGCGCTCCGAGTCCTGTGGCCCTGAGCGGGCAGCTGAGTGCAAAAAATCGGAACATCGAAGGATAAGTCCCAGACAGGAGCTGCCCCCACCTCATCCTTGTGCTGCCCTGACAGTCCCACGGGAGCCCTACAAACTGACATCAGGAACCTGGACTGGTGAGTTTTCTTTCCCAGGGAAAAGAGCCGATGTTTGCGCCCCTAGTCCTGTGGCCCTGAGTGGGCAGCTGAGTGCAAAAAATCGGAACATCAAAGGATAAGTACCAGACAGGAGCTGCCCCCACCTCATACTTGTGCTGCCCTGAGAGTCCCAGGGGAGCCCTACAAACTGACATCAGGAACCTGGACTGGTGAGTTTTCTTTCCCAGGGAAAAGAGCCGATGTTTGCGCTCCGAGTCCTGTGGCCCTGAGCGGGCAGCTGAGTGCAAAATATCGGAACATCGAAGGATAAGTCCCAGACAGGAGCTGCCCCCACCTCATACTTGTGCTGCTCTGAGAGTCCAAAAAGAGCCCTACAAACTGAAATCAGGAACCTGGACTGGTGAGTTTTCTTTTCCAGGGAAAAGAGCCGATGTTTGCGCTCCGAGTCCTGTGGCCCTGAGCGGGCAGCTGAGTGCAAAAAATCGGAACATCGAAGGATAAGTCCCAGACAGGAGCTGCCCCCACCTCATACTTGTGCTGCCCTGAGAGTCCCAGGGGAGCCCTACAAACTGACATCAGGAACCTGGACTGGTGAGTTTTCTTTCCCAGGGAAAAGAGCCGATGTTTGCGCTCCGAGTCCTGTGGCCCTGAGCGGGCAGCTGAGTGCAAAAAATCGGAACATCGAAGGATAAGTCCCAGACAGGAGCTGCCCCCACCTCATCCTTGTGCTGCCCTGAGAGTCCCAGGGGAGCCCTACAAACTGACATCAGGAACCTGGACTGGTGAGTTTTCTTTCCCAGGGAAAAGAGCCGATGTTTGCACTCCGAGTCCTGTGGCCCTGAGAGTGCAGCTGACTGCAAAAATCGGAACATCGAAGGATAAGTCCCAGACAGGAGCTGCCCCCACCTCATACTTGTGCTGCACTGACAGTCCCAGGAGAGCCCTACAAACTGACATCAGGAACCTGGACTGGTGAGTTTTCTTTCCCAGGGAAAAGAGCCGATGTTTGCGCTCCGAGTCCTGTGGCCCTGAGCGGGCAGCTGAGTGCAAAAAATCGGAACATCGAAGGATAAGTCCCAGACAGGAGCTGCCCCCACCTCATACTTCTGCTGCACTGACAGTCCCACGGGAGTCCTACAAACTGACATCAGGAACCTGGACTGGTGAGTTTTTTTTCCCAGGGGAAAGAGCCGATGTTTGCGCCCCGAGTCCTGTGGCCCTGAGCAGGCAGCTGACTGCAAAAATCCGAACATCGAAGGATAAGTCCCAGGCAGGAGCTGCCCCCACCTCATACTTGTGCTGCACTGACAGTCCCAGGAGAGCCCTACAAACTGACATCAGGAACCTGGACTGGTGAGTTTTCTTTCCCAGGGAAAAGAGCCGATGTTTGCGCTCCGAGTCCTGTGGCCCTGAGCGGGCAGCTGAGTGCAAAAAATCGGAACATCGAAGGATAAGTCCCAGACAGGAGCTGCCCCCACCTCATACTTGTGCTGCCCTGAGAGTCCCAGGGGAGCCCTACAAACTGACATCAGGAACCTGGACTGGTGAGTTTTCTTTCCCAGGGAAAAGAGCCGATGTTTGCTCCCCGAGTCCTGTGGCCCTGAGTGGGCAGCTGAGTGCAAAAAATCGGAACATCGAAGGATAAGTCCCAGACAGGAGCTGCCCCCACCTCATACTTGTGCTGCCCTGAGAGTCCCAGGGGAGCCCTACAAACTGACATCAGGAACCTGGACTGGTGAGTTTTCTTTCCCAGGGAAAAGAGCCGATGTTTGCGCTCCGAGTCCTGTGGCCCTGAGCGGGCAGCTGAGTGCAAAAAATCGGAACATCGAAGGATAAGTCCCAGACAGGAGCTGCCCCCACCTCATACTTGTGCTGCCCTGAGAGTCCAAAAAGAGCCCTACAAACTGAAATCAGGAACCTGGACTGGTGAGTTTTCTTTCCCAGGTAAATGAGCCGATGTTTGCGCTCCGAGTCCTGTGGCCCTGAGCGGGCAGCTGAGTGCAAAAAATCGGAACATCGAAGGATAAGTCCCAGACAGGAGCTGCCCCCACCTCATCCTTGTGCTGCCCTGAGAGTCCCAGGGGAGCCCTACAAACTGACATCAGGAACCTGGACTGGTGAGTTTTCTTTCCCAGGGAAAAGAGCCGATGTTTGCGCTCCGAGTCCTGTGGCCCTGAGCGGGCAGCTGAGTGCAAAAAATCGGAACATCGAAGGATAAGTCCCAGACAGGAGCTGCCCCCACCTCATCCTTGTGCTGCCCTGACAGTCCCACGGGAGCCCTACAAACTGACATCAGGAACCTGGACTGGTGAGTTTTCTTTCCCAGGGAAAAGAGCCGATGTTTGCGCTCCGAGTCCTGTGGCCCTGAGCGGGCAGCTGAGTGCAAAAAATCGGAACATCGAAGGATAAGTCCCAGACAGGAGCTGCCCCCACCTCATACTTGTGCTGCCCTGAGAGTCCCAGGGGAGCCCTACAAACTGACATCAGGAACCTGGACTGGTGAGTTTTCTTTCCCAGGGAAAAGAGCCGATGTTTGCGCTCCGAGTCCTGTGGCCCTGAGCGGGCAGCTGAGTGCAAAAAATCGGAACATCGAAGGATAAGTCCCAGACAGGAGCTGCCCCCACCTCATACTTGTGCTGCCCTGAGAGTCCCAGGGGAGCCCTACAAACTGACATCAGGAACCTGGACTGGTGAGTTTTCTTTCCCAGGGAAAAGAGCCGATGTTTGCGCTCCGAGTCCTGTGGCCCTGAGCGGGCAGCTGAGTGCAAAAAATCGGAACATCGAAGGATAAGTCCCAGACAGGAGCTGCCCCCACCTCATACTTGTGCTGCCCTGAGAGTCCCAGGGGAGCCCTACAAAATGACATCAGGAACCTGGACTGGTGAGTTTTCTTTCCCAGGGAAAAGAGCCGATGTTTGCGCTCCGAGTCCTGTGGCCCTGAGCGGGCAGCTGACTGCAAAAAATCGGAACATCGAAGGATAAGTCCCAGACAGGAGCTGCCCCCACCTCATACTTGTGCTGCCCTGAGAGTCCCAGGGGAGCCCTACAAACTGACATCAGGAACCTGGACTGGTGAGTTTTCTTTCCCAGGGAAAAGAGCCGATGTTTGCGCCCCGAGTCCTGTGGCCCTGAGTGGGCAGCTGAGTGCAAAAAATCGGAACATCAAAGGATAAGTCCCAGACAGGAGCTGCCCCCACCTCATACTTGTGCTGCCCTGACAGTCCCAGGGGAGCCCTACAAACTGACATCAGGAACCTGGACTGGTGAGTTTTCTTTCCCAGGGAAAAGAGCCGATGTTTGCGCTCCGAGTCCTGTGGCCCTGAGCGGGCAGCTGAGTGCAAAAAATCGGAACATCGAAGGATAAGTCCCAGACAGGAGCTGCCCCCACCTCATACTTGTGCTGCCCTGAGAGTCCCAGGAGAGCCCTACAAACTGACATCAGGAACCTGGACTGGTGAGTTTTCTTTCCCAGGGAAAAGAGCCGATGTTTGCACTCCGAGTCCTGTGGCCCTGAGCGGGCAGCTGACTGCAAAAATCGGAACATCGAAGGATAAGTCCCAGACAGGAGCTGCCCCCACCTCATACTTGTGCTGCACTGACAGTCCCAGGAGAGCCCTACAAACTGACATCAGGAACCTGGACTGGTGAGTTTTCTTTCCCAGGGAAAAGAGCCGATGTTTGCGCTCCGAGTCCTGTGGCCCTGAGCGGGCAGCTGAGTGCAAAAAATCCGAACATCGAAGGATAAGTCCCAGACAGGAGCTGCCCCCACCTCATCCTTGTGCTGCCCTGAGAGTCCCTGGGGAGCCCTACAAACTGACATCAGGAACCTGGACTGGTGAGTTTTCTTTCCCAGGGAAAAGAGCCGATGTTTGCACTCCGAGTCCTGTGGCCCTGAGCGGGCAGCTGACTGCAAAAATCGGAACATCGAAGGATAAGTCCCAGACAGGAGCTGCCCCCACCTCATACTTGTGCTGCACTGTCAGTCCCAGGAGAGCCCTACAAACTGACATCAGGAACCTGGACTGGTGAGTTTTCTTTCCCAGGGAAAAGAGCCGATGTTTGCGCTCCGAGTCCTGTGGCCCTGAGCGGGCAGCTGAGTGCAAAAAATCGGAACATCGAAGGATAAGTCCCAGACAGGAGCTGCCCCCACCTCATCCTTGTGCTGCCCTGAGAGTCCCAGGGGAGCCCTACAAACTGACATCAGGAACCTGGACTGGTGAGTTTTCTTTCCCAGGGAAAAGAGCCAATGTTTGCGCTCCGAGTCCTGTGGCTTTGAGCGGGCACCTGACTGCAAAAAATCCGAACATCGAAGGATAAGTCCCAGACAGGAGCTGCCCCCACCTCATACTTGTGCTGCCCTGAGAGTCCCAGGGGAGCCCTACAAACTGACATCAGGAACCTGGACTGGTGAGTTTTCTTTCCCAGGGAAAAGAGCCGATGTTTGCACTCCGAGTCCTGTGGCCCTGAGCGGGCAGCTGACTGCAAAAATCGGAACATCGAAGGATAAGTCCCAGACAGGAGCTGCCCCCACCTCATACTTGTGCTGCCCTGACAGTCCCAGGGGAGCCCTACAAACTGACATCAGGAACCTGGACTGGTGAGTTTTCTTCCCAGGGAAAAGAGCCGATGTTTGCGCTCCGAGTCCTGTGGCCCTTAGCGGGCAGCTGAGTGCAAAAAATCGGAACATCGAAGGATAAGTCCCAGACAGGAGCTGCCCCCACCTCATACTTCTGCTGCACTGACAGTCCCACGGGAGTCCTACAAACTGACATCAGGAACCTGGACTGGTGAGTTTTTTTTCCCAGGGGAAAGAGCCGATGTTTGCGCCCCGAGTCCTGTGGCCCTGAGCAGGCAGCTGACTGCAAAAATCCGAACATCGAAGGATAAGTCCCAGACAGGAGCTGCCCCCACCTCATATTTGTGCTGCCCTGAGAGTCCCAGGGGAGCCCTACAAACTGACATCAGGAACCTGGACTGGTGAGTTTTCTTTCCCAGGGAAAAGAGCCGATGTTTGCACTCCGAGTCCTGTGGCCCTGAGCGGGCAGCTGACTGCAAAAATCGGAACATCGAAGGATAAGTCCCAGACAGGAGCTGCCCCCACCTCATACTTGTGCTGCCCTGAGAGTCCCAGGAGAGCCCTACAAACTGACATCAGGAACCTGGACTGGTGAGTTTTCTTTCCCAGGGAAAAGAGCCGATGTTTGCGCTCCGAGTCCTGTGGCCCTGAGCGGGCAGCTGAGTGCAAAAAATCGGAACATCGAAGGATAAGTCCCAGACAGGAGCTGCCCCCACCTCATCCTTGTGCTGCCCTGAGAGTCCCTGCGGAGCCCTACAAACTGACATCAGGAACCTGGACTGGTGAGTTTTCTTTCCCAGGGAAAAGAGCCGATGTTTGCGCCCCGAGTCCTGTGGCCTTGAGCGGGCAGCTGAGTGCAAAAAATCGGAACATCGAAGGATAAGTCCCAGACAGGAGCTGCCCCCAGCTCATACTTGTGCTGCCCTGAGAGTCCCAGGGGAGCCCTACAAACTGACATCAGGAACCTGGACTGGTGAGTTTTCTTTCCCAGGGAAAAGAGCCGATGTTTGCGCCCCGAGTCCTGTGGCCCTGAGTGGGCAGCTGAGTGCAAAAAATCGGAACATCAAAGGATAAGTCCCAGACAGGAGCTACCCCCACCTCATACTTGTGCTGCCCTGAGAGTCCCAGGGGAGCCCTACAAACTGACATCAGGAACCTGGACTGGTGAGTTTTCTTTCCCAGGGAAAAGAGCCGATGTTTGCGCTCCGAGTCCTGTGGCCCTGAGCGGGCAGCTGAGTGCAAAAAATCGGAACATCGAAGGATAAGTCCCAGACAGGAGCTGCCCCCACCTCATACTTGTGCTGCCCTGAGAGTCCCAGGGGAGCCCTACAAACTGACATCAGGAACCTGGACTGGTGAGTTTTCTTTCCCAGGGAAAAGAGCCGATGTTTGCGCTCCGAGTCCTGTGGCCCTGAGCCGGCAGCTGACTGCAAAAAATCGGAACATCGAAGGATAAGTCCCAGACAGGAGCTGCCCCCACCTCATACTTGTGCTGCCCTGAGAGTCCCAGGGGAGCCCTACAAACTGACATCAGGAACCTGGACTGGTGAGTTTTCTTTCCCAGGGAAAAGAGCCGATGTTTGCGCTCCGACTCCTGTGGCCCTGAGCGGGCAGCTGAGTGCAAAAAATCGGAACATCGAAGGATAAGTCCCAGACAGGAGCTGCCCCCACCTCATACTTGTGCTGCCCTGAGAGTCCAAAAAGAGCCCTACAAACTGAAATCAGGAACCTGGACTGGTGAGTTTTCTTTTCCAGGGAAAAGAGCCGATGTTTGCGCTCCGAGTCCTGTGGCCCTGAGCGGGCAGCTGAGTGCAAAAAATCGGAACATCGAAGGATAAGTCCCAGACAGGAGCTGCCCCCACCTCATACTTGTGCTGCCCTGAGAGTCCCAGGGGAGCCCTACAAACTGACATCAGGAACCTGGACTGGTGAGTTTTCTTTCCCAGGGAAAAGAGCCGATGTTTGCGCTCCGAGTCCTGTGGCCCTGAGTGGGCAGCTGACTGCAAAAAATCGGAACATCGAAGGATAAGTCCCAGACAGGAGCTGCCCCCACCTCGTACTTGTGCTGCCCTGAGAGTCCCAGGGGAGCCCTACAAACTGACATCAGGAACCTGGACTGGTGAGTTTTCTTTCCCAGGGAAAAGAGCCGATGTTTGCGCTCCGAGTCCTGTGGCCCTGAGCGGGCAGCTGAGTGCAAAAAATCGGAACATCGAAGGATAAGTCCCAGACAGGAGCTGCCCCCACCTCATCCTTGTGCTGCCCTGACAGTCCCACGGGAGCCCTACAAACTGACATCAGGAACCTGGACTGGTGAGTTTTCTTTCCCAGGGAAAAGAGCCGATGTTTGCGCTCCGAGTCCTGTGGCCCTGAGCGGGCAGCTGAGTGCAAAAAATCGGAACATCGAAGGATAAGTCCCAGACAGGAGCTGCCCCCAGCTCATACTTGTGCTGCCCTGAGAGTCCCAGGGGAGCCCTACAAACTGACATCAGGAACCTGGACTGGTGAGTTTTCTTTTCCAGGGAAAAGAGCCGATGTTTGCGCTCCGAGTCCTGTGGCCCTGAGCGGGCAGCTGAGTGCAAAAAATCGGAACATCGAAGGATAAGTCCCAGACAGGAGCTGCCCCCACCTCATCCTTGTGCTGCCCTGAGAGTCCCAGGGGAGCCCTACAAACTGACATCAGGAACCTGGACTGGTGAGTTTTCTTTCCCAGGGAAAAGAGCCAATGTTTGCGCTCCGAGTCCTGTGGCTTTGAGCGGGCAGCTGACTGCAAAAAATCCGAACATCGAAGGATAAGTCCCAGACAGGAGCTGCCCCCACCTCATACTTGTGCTGCCCTGAGAGTCCCAGGGGAGCCCTACAAACTGACATCAGGAACCTGGACTGGTGAGTTTTCTTTCCCAGGGAAAAGAGCCGATGTTTGCACTCCGAGTCCTGTGGCCCTGAGCGGGCAGCTGACTGCAAAAATCGGAACATCGAAGGATAAGTCCCAGACAGGAGCTGCCCCCACCTCATACTTGTGCTGCACTGACAGTCCCAGGAGAGCCCTACAAACTGACATCAGGAACCTGGACTGGTGAGTTTTCTTCCCAGGGAAAAGAGCCGATGTTTGCGCTCCGAGTCCTGTGGCCCTGAGCGGGCAGCTGAGTGCAAAAAATCGGAACATCGAAGGATAAGTCCCAGACAGGAGCTGCCCCCACCTCATCCTTGTGCTGCCCTGAGAGTCCCTGGGGAGCCCTACAAACTGACATCAGGAACCTGGACTGGTGAGTTTTCTTTCCCAGGGAAAAGAGCCGATGTTTGCGCCCCGAGTCCTGTGGCCCTGAGCGGGCAGCTGAGTGCAAAAAATCGGAACATCGAAGGATAAGTCCCAGACAGGAGCTGCCCCCACCTCATACTTGTGCTGCCCTGAGAGTCCCAGGGGAGCCCTACAAACTGACATCAGGAACCTGGACTGGTGAGTTTTCTTTCCCAGGGAAAAGAGCCGATGTTTGCGCTCCGAGTCCTGTGGCCCTGAGTGGGCAGCTGACTGCAAAAAATCGGAACATCGAAGGATAAGTCCCAGACAGGAGCTGCCCCCACCTCATACTTGTGCTGCCCTGAGAGTCCCAGGGGAGCCCTACAAACTGACATCAGGAACCTGGACTGGTGAGTTTTCTTTCCCAGGGAAAAGAGCCGATGTTTGCGCTCCGAGTCCTGTGGCCCTGAGCGGGCAGCTGAGTGCAAAAAATCGGAACATCGAAGGATAAGTCCCAGACAGGAGCTGCCCCCACCTCATACTTGTGCTGCCCTGACAGTCCCACGGGAGCCCTACAAACTGACATCAGGAACCTGGACTGGTGAGTTTTCTTTCCCAGGGAAAAGAGCCGATGTTTGCGCTCCGAGTCCTGTGGCCCTGAGTGGGCAGCTGACTGCAAAAAATCGGAACATCGAAGGATAAGTCCCAGACAGGAGCTGCCCCCAGCTCATCCTTGTGCTGCCCTGAGAGTCCCAGGGGAGCCCTACAAACTGACATCAGGAACCTGGACTGGTGAGTTTTCTTTCCCAGGGAAAAGAGCCGATGTTTGCGCTCCGAGTCCTGTGGCCCTGAGCGGGCAGCTGACTGCAAAAAATCGGAACATCGAAGGATAAGTCCCAGACAGGAGCTGCCCCCACCTCATACTTGTGCTGCCCTGAGAGTCCAAAAAGAGCCCTACAAACTGAAATCAGGAACCTGGACTGGTGAGTTTTCTTTTCCAGGGAAAAGAGCCGATGTTTGCGCTCCGAGTCCTGTGGCCCTGAGCGGGCAGCTGAGTGCAAAAAATCGGAACATCGAAGGATAAGTCCCAGACAGGAGCTGCCCCCACCTCATACTTCTGCTGCACTGACAGTCCCACGGGAGTCCTACAAACTGACATCAGGAACCTGGACTGGTGAGTTTTTTTTCCCAGGGGAAAGAGCCGATGTTTGCGCCCCGAGTCCTGTGGCCCTGAGCAGGCAGCTGACTGCAAAAATCCGAACATCGAAGGATAAGTCCCAGGCAGGAGCTGCCCCCACCTCATACTTGTGCTGCACTGACAGTCCCAGGAGAGCCCTACAAACTGACATCAGGAACCTGGACTGGTGAGTTTTCTTTCCCAGGGAAAAGAGCCAATGTTTGCGCTCCGAGTCCTGTGGCTTTGAGCGGGCACCTGACTGCAAAAAATCCGAACATCGAAGGATAAGTCCCAGACAGGAGCTGCCCCCACCTCATACTTGTGCTGCCCTGAGAGTCCCAGGGGAGCCCTACAAACTGACATCAGGAACCTGGACTGGTGAGTTTTCTTTCCCAGGGAAAAGAGCCGATGTTTGCACTCCGAGTCCTGTGGCCCTGAGCGGGCAGCTGACTGCAAAAATCGGAACATCGAAGGATAAGTCCCAGACAGGAGCTGCCCCCACCTCATACTTGTGCTGCACTGACAGTCCCAGGAGAGCCCTACAAACTGACATCAGGAACCTGGACTGGTGAGTTTTCTTTCCCAGGGAAAAGAGCCGATGTTTGCGCTCCGAGTCCTGTGGCCCTGAGCGGGCAGCTGAGTGCAAAAAATCGGAACATCGAAGGATAAGTCCCAGACAGGAGCTGCCCCCACCTCATCCTTGTGCTGCCCTGAGAGTCCCTGGGGAGCCCTACAAACTGACATCAGGAACCTGGACTGGTGAGTTTTCTTTCCCAGGGAAAAGAGCCGATGTTTGCGCCCCGAGTCCTGTGGCCCTGAGCTGGCAGCTGAGTGCAAAAAATCGGAACATCGAAGGATAAGTCCCAGACAGGAGCTGCCCCCACCTCATACTTGTGCTGCCCTGAGAGTCCCAGGGGAGCCCTACAAACTGACATCAGGAACCTGGACTGGTGAGTTTTCTTTCCCAGGGAAAAGAGCCGATGTTTGCGCTCCGAGTCCTGTGGCCCTGAGCGGGCAGCTGAGTGCAAAAAATCGGAACATCGAAGGATAAGTCCCAGACAGGAGCTGCCCCCACCTCATACTTGTGCTGCCCTGAGAGTCCAAAAAGAGCCCTACAAACTGAAATCAGGAACCTGGACTGGTGAGTTTTCTT